>NW_019950122.1:0-9029 GCF_002910315.2 Salvelinus sp. IW2-2015 | reverse complement strand
CCTAACCCTAACCAGTAACATTAGCTTAACCCAGTACCTAACCTAACCCAGTACCTAACCGCTAACCCCTAATTAGTCAACCCAGTACCTAACCCTAACCCAGTACAGGTTAGCTAACCCGGTACCTAACCTAACCCAGTACCTAAAACTAACCCAGTACAACACCGTTAGCTAACCCAGTACTAACCCTAACCCAGTAACCCGAAACCCTAACCCAGTACACGTTAGCTAACCCAGAAAACCTAACCCTACCCAGTACACTAACCCTACACCAGTAACCTTAGTTAACCAGTACCTAACCTAACCCAGTACACGTTAGCTAACCCAGTACCAAACCTAACCCAGTACCACGTTAGCTAACCCAGTATCTAACCCTACCATGTACCTAACCCTAACCCAGTGCATTTTAGGTAACCCAATACCTAAAACTAACCCAGTACAGGTTAGCTACCCAGTACTAACCCTGACCCAGTACAACGTTAGCTAACCCAGTACTACCCTAAACCCAGTACAGGTTAGCTAACCCAGTATCTAACCCTAACCAGTACTAACCCTAACTCCAGTACCTAACCCTAACCAGAACCTAACCCTAACCCAGTACAGGTTAGGTAACACAGGACTAAAACTTACCCAGTACACAGTGGATAACCCAGTACCTAACCCTAACCCAGTACAGGTTAGGTAACCCAGTACCTAAAACTAACCCAGTACACGGAGATAACCCGTACCTAACCTAACCCAGTACCAAACCTAACCCAGTACACGTTAGCTAACCCAGTACCTAACCCTAACCCAGTACCTAACCCTAACAGTACCAGGTTAGCTAACCAGTACCTAACCCTAACCCAGTACAGGTTAGCTAACCCAGTACCTAACCTTAACCCAGAAACCTACCAAGTACACGTTAGCTAACCCAGTACCTAACATAACCGTACTAACCTAACCAGTACTAACCTTACCCAGTACCTAACCCTAACCCAGTACCTAACCCTAACCATAACGTTAGAAAACTCAGTATCTAACCCTTAGTATCCCTAACCTAACCCAGTACCTAACCTTACCCAGTACCTAACCCTAACCCAGTACCTAACCTAACCCAGTAACACGTTAGCTAACCCAGTACCTAACCCTAACCCAGTACAGTTAGTTAACCAGAACTAACCTAACCCGGTACATGTTAGCTAACCCAGTACCTAACCCTAACCCAGTAACGTTGCAACCATACTTAACCTAACCAGTACACGTTAGTTAACCCAGAAACCTAACCCTAACCGGTACATGTTAGCTAACCCAATACCTAAAACTAACCCAGTACAATGTTAGCTAACCCAATACCTAACCCTAACCCAGTACGTTAGCTAACCAGTCCAAAACCCTACCCCAAGTACCTAACCCTAACCCAGTACAAACGTTAGTAACCGAGAACCTAACCTAACCCGGTACATGTTAGCTAACCCAATACCTAAAACTAACCCAGTACATGTTAGCTAACCCATACCTAACCCTAACCCAGAACACGTTAGCTAACCAGTACCAAACCTAACCAGTACCTAACCCTAACCCAGTACCAAACCTAACCCAGTACCTAACCCTAAACCCAGTACAACGTTAGTTAACGCCCAGAACCTTAACCCTAATCCATACATGTTAGCTAACCAGTACCTAACCTAACCCTACAGTCCTCCCTAAACTCACCAGTCCTAAACTACCCAGTCCCTAAGCATTCACCGTTAGCTAACCACTCCTAACCTTTATCCTCCTAACCCTAACCCCCTCCTAACCCTAACCCCTCTACCCTCTAGTACCCCTCCTAACCCTACTATCAATAGCCCTCTTAACCTTAACCCTAACCTCTCCTAACTTTCCCCCTCCTAACCTTACCCTCCTAACCCTAACCCCTCCTACCCTAACCCCTCCTAACCTTTACCCCTCCTAACCCTAACCTCCTAAACCCTAACCCTCCTAACCTTTACCCTCCTAACCCTAACCCTCCTAAACTAACCCCTACCTAACCTACCTCTTAACCTTTACCCTCCTAACCTCTATTAACCCCTCTAACCTACTATCACTTAACCCTCCTAACCTAGCCCTAACTCTCTAACCTCTCACCCTCCTAACCCTAACCCTCCTAACCTTACCCCTCCTAACCTTTTACCCCTCCTAACCCTAACCCCTCCTAACTTTACCATCCTAACCCTACCCCTCCTAACCTTTACCCATCCTAACCTTACCCCTCCTAACCCTAACCCCTCCTAACCTTTACCCTCTAAACCCTAACCCCTCCTAACTTTACCCCTCCTAACCCTAACCCCTCCTAACCTTTTACCCTCCTAACCTAACCCTCCTAAACCTTTACCCCTCCTAACCTAACCCCTCCTAACTTACCCCTCTAACCCTACCCCTCTAACCCTAACCTCCTAACCTTTACCCCTCAACCTTTACCCATCCTAACCCTAACCCTCTAACTCTACCCCTCCTAGCCCTAACCCTCCTAACCCTAACCCTCCTAACCCTAACCCTCCTAACCCTAACCCTCCTAACCCTAACCTCTACCTAATAAATCTAACCCTCCTACCTCTACCCCTATAAATCTAACCCCTCCTAACCCTAACCCTCCTAACCCTCTACCCTTCCTAGCCCTACCCTCCTAGCCTACCCTCCTAGCCTACCCCCTCCTAGCCCTACCCCTCCTACCCCCCCTCCTAGCCCTACCCCCTCCTACCGCCTACCCCTCCACTCCTCTCCTAACCCTACCCCTCCTAGCCCTACCCCTCCTAACCTACCCCTCCTGCCCACCCCTCCTAGCCTACCCCTCCTAGCCCTAACCTTCTCCTAACCTACCCTCTAGCCTACCCCCTCCTACACCCTACCCCTCCTAACCCTAACCCCTCCTAGCCTAACCTCCCTAGCCTAACCTCCTAGCCCTAACCCCTCCTACCCTAACTCTCCTAACCCTAACCTCTCTAGCCTAACCTCTCCTAGCCCTAACTCTCCTAACCCTATTCTCTCCTAACCCTAACCTCTTCCTAACCCTAACCTTACCCTAACCTCTCCTACCTAACCTCTCCAGCCCCCCTCCTAACCTACCCCTCAACCATACCTCTCTAGCTAACCTCTCTACTAACCTCTCCTAACCCTAACCTCTCTAACCTACCTTACCTGGGATCAGGTTAGACCAGGCCTGATGGGATACTTTAGGTCCAAACAACGACCAAAGCTAATTATGTTAATGTTTTCTTCTAAATCAATGTTTTTCTCCTTGATTCTCTGTCCTGAATGGAAACATTCCAACAACTCTTGTCAATTAGGACTTTTGTTTTCTAGTATTATGGACCTGGTTTCTATCAGCCTTGAGGAGGGCTGGGTTGTGTTCAAATTAATAATTGTGTAAGACAAATCAGCAGCAAATCAGAAAGTGATCTTGTCTGAGATCTAGAGACAGGGCATCAAGAAGTGATCTTCCTGTGACTTGTGGAGAGACAGGGCATCCAGGACGTGATCTTGTCTGGGATTAGGACAGGGCATCAAGGAAGTGATCTTCTTGTGATCTTGTGGAGAGACAGGGCATCAAGGAAGTGATCTTCTCTGTGATCTGTGGAGAGACAGGGCATCAAGGAAGTGATCTTGTCTGAGATCTAGAGACAGGGCATCAAGGAAGTGATCTTCTCTGTGATCTTGTGGAGAGACAGGGCATCAAGGAAGTGATCTTGTCTGAGATCTAGAGACAGGGCATCAAGGAAGTGATCTTCTCTGTGATCTTGTGGAGAGACAGGGCATCCAGACGTGATCTTGTCTGGGATCTAGAGACAGGGCATCCAGGAAGTGATCTTCTCTGTGATCTTGTGAGAGACAGGGCATCCAGGACGTGATCTTGTCTGGGATCTTGTGGAGAGACAGGGCATCCAGGAAGTATCTTCTCTGTGATCTTGTGGAGAGACAGGGCATCCAGGACGTGATCTTCTCTGTGATTTGTGGAGAGACAGGGCATCCAGGAAGTGGGTCTTCTCTGTGATCTTGTGGAGAGACAGGGCATCCAGACGTGATCTTGTCTGGGATCTAGAGACAGGCATCAAGGAAGTGATCTTCTCTGTGATCTTGTGGAGAGACAGGGCATCCAGGACGTGATCTTGTCTGAGCTCTAGAGACAGGGCATCAAGAGTGATCTTCTCTGTGATTTGTGGAGAGACAGGGCATCCAGGACGTGATCTTGTCTGGGATTGTGGAGAGACAGGGCATCCAGGAAGTGATCTTCTCTGTGATTTGTGGAGAGACAGGGCTTCCAAGAAGCTGATCTTGCTCTGTGATCTTGTGGAAAGACAGGGCATCCAGGAAGTGATCTTGTCTGGGATCTTGTGGAGAGTCAGGGCATCCAGGAAGTGATCTTGTTCGGATCTTGTGGAGAGTCAGGGCATCCGAAGTGATCTTGTCTGTGATTATTGTCGGAGTCAGGGCATCCAGGACAGTGATCTTGTCTGGGATTTGTGGAGAGACAGGGCATCCAGGAAGTGATCTTGTCTGGGATCTTGTGGAGAGACAGGGCACTAGGAAGTGATCTTCTCTGTGATCTTGTGGAAAGACAGGGCTTCCAGGAAGTGATCTTGTCTGTGATTCTTGTGGAAAGACAGGGCATCCAGAAGTGATCTTGTCTGGGATCTTGTGGAGAGTCAGGGCATCCAGGAAGTGATCTGTTCGGATCTTGTGGAGAGTCAGGGCATCCAGGAAGGGATCTTGTCTGTGATATTGTGGAGAGTCAGGGCAATCCAGGAAGTGATCTTGTCTGGGATCATTGTTGAGAGTCAGGGCATCCAGGAAGTGATCTTGTCTGTGATATTGTGGAGATCAGGGCATCCAGGAAGTGATCTTGTCTGTGATATTGTGGGAGAGTCAGGGCATCCAGGAAGTGATCTTGTCTGTGATATTGTGGAAGAGTCAGGGCCCAGGAAGTGATTTGTCTGTGATATTGTGGAGAGTAGGGCATCCAGGAAGTGATCTTGTCTGAGATTTTATTTATTTATTTATTTTATTTAACCTTTATTTTAACCAGGTAGGCAAATTGAGAAACACGTTCTCATTTACAATTGCGCACCTGGCCAAGATAAAGCAAAGCAGTTCGACACATACAACAACACATGTTACACATGGAGTAAAAAAAACATATAGTCAATGATACAGTGAAAAAAAAATAAGTCTATATACAATGTGAGCAAGTGAGGTGAGATAAGGGAGGTGAAGGCAAACAATATATGTATAAATAAATAAAAATATAAAAAGCCATGGTGGCGAAGTAAATACAACACAGCAAGTAAATAAAAACGAAAAACACTGGAATGGTTGGTTTGCAGTGGAAGAAAGCGCAAAGTAGAGACAGAAATAATGGGGTGCAAAGGAGCAAAATAAATAAATAAATACAGTAGGTAAAGAGGTAGTTGTTTGGGCTAAATTATAGATGGGCTATGTACAGGTGCAGTAATCTATGAGCTGCTCTGACAGCTGGTGCTTAAAGCTAGTGAGGGAGATAAGTTTTCCAGTTTCAGAGATTTTTGTAGTTCGTTCCAGTCATTGGCAGCAAGAAGGTACTGGGTTAGGGTTAGGTACTGGGTTAGCTAACCTGCACTGGGTTAGGGTTTGGTACTGGGTTAACTAACGTGTACTGGGTTAGGGTTAGGTACTGGGTTAGGGTTAGGTACTGGGTTAGGGTTAGGTACTGGGTTAGCTAACGTGTACCGGGTTAGGGTTAGGTATTCCAGTAAGATGTATTAGACATGAAGCTCTGGTTACTGACCATTCCAGTAAGATGTATTAGACATGAATCTCTGGTTCCGTTCTGCTCTATTTTATATAAGCCTGTGTTCCCCAGTCAGCGATCAGTAAAGTCTTTGTCCTGAAGAACACGATTCCTACTTCTCTCTGTGAGAATATAAAAAATTGTTCACTTGAATCTTTAATGCTGGAGATAAAGCAACAAGCCTTTACAGAGCCAACACAACACACACTCTCACACACTCTCACACACACACACAGAAACCCCAAATCCTCACTGTCGTCCCCCTAGCCAAAACACTCACTTACAGCGTCCAAAGTAACCCCGTTGCGTTTTCTTTGGTCTCAGAGCAGGAAATATAATATTATCACAAGAAATTGATTTGATTGTTTGCTGTTAGTTTAAACACAGTGGTTCAGTGACAGCAGGGTTGAACTGACACATTGTTCTGTTGAGGGTTATACTCACACATTACACAGTACTCTCCTTCTCTCCTTCTCAACTTCTCAACTTCTCTCCTCTCCTCCACTTCTACTCTCCTTCTCAACTTCTCCTTCTATCCTCCTCTTCTCCTCTTCTTCTCTCCTTCTCTTCTTCTCCTTCTCTCCTCTCCTCCACTTCTACTCTCCTTCTCAACTTCTCTCCTTCTATCCTCCTCTTCTCCTCTTCTCCTCTCCTTCTCTTCTTCTCTCCTCCCCTTCTACTCTCCTTCTCTCCTCTTCTTCTCCTCTCCTCTCCGTCTCAACTTTTCTCCTCCTCCTCTCCTCTTCTCTCCTTCTCTTCTTCTCCTTCTCTCCTCAGCTTCTACTCTCCTTCTCTCCCCCCTCCTCTCCTCTTCTAATTTTCTCTGGTTTCTGGTTCTCTTTGGATAGGATCTGATGTCCGGGTTTAATAGTTCGATATTGGAGAGGCAGGGTCTGAATTCCCTGTACGATTAGGAAGAGAGGGAATCTACCGCTTGACCTGAGACATGCCTTGATAGGTTCTCCGATCGTGGGAGGACAGGGAGCAGGATGTGAACCTCATGCTTAAAGCTTGTTCAGATGAACACTTTAGGCAAAGCCGCCAAACTTCAAACTGCAGACGTCTTTCGTTTTTTCTTAACAAGAGCTCTATTGTCTTGGAAATGCTTGAATGTCTAGTGCTGTTATAGAAGTGCCCTAAAGTATAGTGCTGTTATAGAAGGGCCCTAAGGTCTAGTGCTGTTATAGAAGGGCCCTACGGTCTAGTGCTGTTATAGAAGGGCCCTAAGGTCTAGTGCTGTTATAGAAGTGCCCTAATGTCTAGTGCTGTTATAGAAGTGCCCTAATAGTCTAGTAGCTGTTATACGAAAGTGCCCTAATGTTAGTGCTGTTATAGAAGGGCCTAAAGTAGTAGTGCATTCATAGAAGGCCCTAATGTCTAGTGCTGTTATAGAAGGGCCCTAAAGTATAGTGATGTTATAAAAGGGCCCTACTGTCTAGTGCTGTTTATAGAACGGGCCCTAAAGTCTAGTGCTGTTAAAGCAGTGCCTACTGTCTAGTGCTGTTATAGAATGCCCTAATGTCTAGCTGTGTGGTGTAGAAGTGCCCTAATGTCTAGTGCTTTTATAGAAGTGCCCTAAAGTCTAGTGCTGTTATAGAGTGCCCTAAAGTCTAGTGCTAGTTAAGAATAGAAGTGCCCTAAAGTCTAAGTTGCTGTTATAGAAGTGCCTCAAAGTCTAGTGCGGTTATAGAAGGGCCTAATGTCTAGTGCTTGTTATAGAAGTGCCCCTAATGTCTAGTGCTGTTATAGAAGTGCCCTAATGTCTAGTGCTGTTATAGAAGGGCCTATATGTCTAGTGCTGTTATAGAAGTGCCCTAAAGTCTAGTGCTATTATAGAAGTGCCCTAAAGCTCTAGTGCTGTTATATAGAAGTGCCCTAAAGTCTAGTGCGGTTATAGAAGGGCCTAATGTCTAGTGCTGTTATAGAAGTGCCCTAATGTCTAGTGCTAGTTATAAAGGCCTAATGTCTTAGTGCTGTTATAGAAGGGCCCTAATGTCTAGTGCTGCTTATAGAAGGGCCCTAAGGTCCCTAGTGCTGTTATAGAAGGGCCTAAGTCCTATTGTGCTGTTATAGAAGTGCCTAATAAGTGCTGTTATATAGAAGTGCCCCTAAGATCTACGTGCTGTTATGAAGTGCCCTAAGGTCTAGTGCTGTTATAGAAGGCCCACTGCTTAGTGCTGTTATAGAAGTGCCCTAAAGGTGCTAGTGCTGTTATAGAAGGGCCCTACTGTCTAGTGCTGTTTAAGAAGGGCCCTAAGGTCTAGTGCTGTTATAGAAGGGCCTATGTCTAGTGGCTGTTATAGAAGGTGCTAACGTCTAGTGCTGTTATGAGGGCCCTAAGGTCTAGTGCTGTTATAGAAGTGCCCTAAAGTCCTAGTGCTGTTATAGAAGGGCCCTACTGTTAGTGCTGTTATAGAAGTGCCTAAAGTCTAGTGTGTTATAGAAGTGCCTAAGTCTAGTGCTGTTATGGAAAGTCCCTAAAGTCTAGTGCATTATAGAAGTGCCCTAATGTCTAAGTGCTGTTATGAAGTGCCCGATGTCTAGTGCTGTTATAGAAGTGCCCTAAAGTCATGTGCTGTATAGAAGGGCCTAATGTCTAGTGCTGTTAAAGAAGTGCCCTAAGTCTAGTGCTGTTATAGAAGTGCCCTAAGTCTAGTGCTATTATAGAAGTTCCTAAAGTCTAGTGTGTTTAGAAGTGCCTAAAGTCTAGTCGCTGTTATAGAAGGGCCCTACTGTCTAGTGCTGTTATAGAAGGGCCCTAAGTTAGTGCTGTTATAGAAGTGCCCTAAAGTCTAGTGCTGTTATGAAGTGCCCTAAAGTTAGTGCTGCTATAGAAGTGCCCTAGTGTTCTGTAGTGTGTTGATGGTGTTATAGAAGGTGTAGTGTGTTGATGGTGATGTTATAGAAGGGCTGTAGTGTGTGATGGGGCTGTTATAGAAGGGCTGTAGTGGGTTGATGTATGTTTATAAAGGGCACGTAGTGTGTTTGATGGGGCTGTTATAGAAGGGCTGTAGTGGGTTATGGTGATGTTATAGAGGGCGTAGTGGTGATGGGCGTGTTATAGAAGGGCTGTAGTGTGTTGATGGGTGATGTTATAGAAGGGCTGTAGTGTGTTGATGGTGTTTATAGAAGGGCTGCAGTGTGGTGATGGTGATGTTATAGAAGGGCTTGTAGTGTGTTGATGGGGCTGTTATAGAATGGGTTATTTTAGTGTGTATGATCCACATGATGTTGGGACAATATA
>NW_019950121.1:11073-14678 GCF_002910315.2 Salvelinus sp. IW2-2015 | reverse complement strand
TACAGGCAGCCCCCCACCACCATGTACCATAAAAATCAATACTGACTCAGGATCCGAGACCACCCCACCTTGTATCCATAAATCAATAGATGACCTATAACGCAGAGAACCAGCCACCACCATCTGTACGCACCACATCAGATGATGCCAGCTGGACAACAGGATCACCACCCGACCTTTCGCACCATGGTACTCATAACACTCATTAGACAATCGAGCCATTAACAGGACACCACCACCACCGATATGTACCATAAACATCAACCTATGACCATAACAGGACCCACCACCACCATTGTTACCATAACTATTCAATATGACCATAACAGGACGATCCACCCACCACCATGTACCTATAACATGCAATATGACCATAACAGGACACACCAGCCAGTTGTACCATAACATCAGCAGTGGACCATAACGCAGGACACCACCACCACCATGTTACCTAGACATCAATTATGACCATACACGAGGTACACCACCACCTACACCCATGTACCATACATTCAATCATGAGGCCATAACAGTGACAGATCCACACCAGCCACACCATGGTGACCACTTAACATCAAATGAATGACCTCATCGCGCATGGAACACCACCAACCACCATATGCTACCATAACTATCAATTCTATTGAGCCAATACGAGGACACCGACCAGCCAATGTAGCCAGTAGACATCGAATAATGACCATAACAGCGACACCACCCACAACCATTCGTACGCATTATAACATCAATAGTGACCCATAACAGGGACGAACCACCACCATCCACCTGTTACGCAGAAGCACAATATTGACCATAACCAGGGACCCACCACCACCCATGTCCATATACATCCAATAAATGACCATAACAGGACACCAACCACCACCCGGCTGTACCATAACATCAATTTGAAACATAACGAAGGACCACCCACTACGACCATGTCACCATAACACTCACAGTGATGACCATACCGGCCCACCACCCACCATTGTACCCTATCAGCATCAATAGGACATATAAGCAGGACACCACCACACACTCAGTGTCCATAACATTGAAGATGACGCATAACAGGACACCATACCGGACCACCATGATAGCCATCACATGAAGGCCATTACATGGACACCACCCTGTACCTAACTATCAATTGACCCATAAAGGACACCACCCATGTCACCATCATCAATATGACCATAACAGGACACCCACCACCATGATACATAACATCACATATGCACCATAACACGACACCACCACCATGTCACAGATCCTAAATTCGAACTATGACTAAACGGACACCACCACCACCATGTACCATTAAACAATCAATATGACCCTAGTGAGACCTGTTATGGTCATATTGATGTTATGGTACATGGTGGTGGTCTGGCATGGAGCTGCTCCATCCTCTGATAGACGGTCAGCTTGCAGCCAGGCCTGGTAAGGGTCATCTCAAATGCCACCCTATTCCCTATATAGTGCACTACTTTTGACCAGAGCCCTATAGTACCGCACTATAAAGGGGTTAGGGCACCTTTTGGGACGCACACAAGGCGAGTCCTCCAAACCCTTATCCCCTTCACAGGGAGGCCTGAAACCAGAGACCTATTTAGGGATGTGAGAAACTCTGAACGCTACAGATATAAATATACCTGTAGAGTAAGAGGCTTAGCGTTATTTTGTTTAATCTATCTATATACCTTTCTAGTTTTGATCTGGACAAATTCCCGCCAGGCACCACAGGCATAAAGTGACATTTTTGCATGTAATTATCAATTTTGATATTTTGGTCCATGAATTATCATTTTCAAAAAGTAAAAATAAAAATGTCAAAAAGTTGGATGAAAATGTATATTTTCATTAGTTTATCATACTAATGTCAGCTCCCAGGTGGTCTAAGGCACTGCATCTCAGTACAAGAGGCATCACTACAGTACCTGGTTCGAATCCAGGCTGAATCACATCCGGTCGTGATTGGGTGTACCATAGGGCGGCTCACAATTGTCCCAACGTCGTCCGGATTTGGCCGGTCATTGTAAATAAGAATTTGTTCTTAACTGACTTGCCTTGTTAAATAATACTACTGTCATAAAAATGCCATGTTCCAGTGGGTAACCACTATTAAATGGACATCCATCATTTAAAAACCAATTTAATAGCAAATGTAACAAACTGGACTATATTTAGTAACTTCAATTGAAGAGATTGTGATTGGGTGTAAATACAGTACCGGTCAAACGTTCAGACACACCTACTCATTCAAGGGTTGACAGAATGCCAAGAGTGAGCAAAGCTGTCCTCAAGACAACAGAAAAAAGTGGCTACTTTGAAGAATCTCAAATATAAAATATATTTTGATTTGTTTAACACTGTTTTGGTTACGACATGATTCCACATATGTTATTTCATAGTTGTGATGTCGTCACTATTATTATACAATGTAGAAAATAGTAAAAAATAAAGAAAAACCCTTGAATGAGTAGCTGTGTCCAAACTTTTGACTGGTTCTGTGTTTGGCAGTGTAAATTCTGTGTACTGTGTCTAACTGCCATTTCCCGACAGACTTACCACACACCAACTCCCTTTCCTCATCTTCAGAAGCATCAGCGTTCACCACATTGTGTGTGGTTATCCTTAGATGTATTTTCCCGGACTTATACATAAGCAATTGTTGACATGTTGTCAAATTTTTATTCTAGATTACATTTTCTTCTGAAAAAAATGCATTTTAGTATTTTTACAAAACAGACAAGAAGAAGTGTAAAAAGTATTATTTCACAATCTGCTATGTATAAATCCAGCCTGGAGTGTCTTAACAAATGAAATAGCTAAATATTTGTGACTTAACCCAGTGTCCAGAAAAATGTTTCGCGTGATATGCAATATGTGCATTTTTAATGAATATCACCATTGCATATCTCAATAGAATTATTCCGGGGAAATAATACATAAAGTATTATATTTGTTCCACGTTCAACTGGTAAAAGTCGATAGTGATATGATTAAGGGTCTGGTGCCTGGCATTCCACAGAGCAAAAGGAAGTACTACCCATTGGATCAAAGTAATCATGTTCTGCCAAACAAAGTGTGATTGCCCGATTTCTGCGAATCAGAAGCGTCCGTCTCGGGGTCTGGCAGGAAGCTGTGTATAAACAGATGGGGGTGAGGGATGCATCTCAAACAGCACCCCAAACCCTATGTAGGGCATGCTTTAGACCAGAGCCCCATGGGAGTCGGAAGTAGTGAACTTCTCTGGCTCTGTTGTCTCTCTCTCCTGTCTCTCTCTCTGTCTCCTCTTCTTCTGTCTGCTCCTGTCTGTCTCTGCTCTCTGTCTTGTCTCTCTGTCTGTCTCTGTCTGTTCTCTCTTGTCTGTCCTCTCCTCTTCCTGTCTTCCTCTCCTGTCGTCTCTCTCGTCTCTCTCTCTGTCCGTCTCTCTCTCTGTCCTGTCTCTTCTCTCTGTCTGTCTCTCTCTCTCTGTCTGTCTCTGTCTGTCTCCTCTCCCTCTGTCGTATCTGTCTCTCTCTTCTCTCTGTCTGGTCTCTCTCTCTCGTGTCGTTCTCTCTCTCTTGTCGTCTGATCCTTCTTCTGTTTCCGTCTCA
>NW_019950121.1:7921-9032 GCF_002910315.2 Salvelinus sp. IW2-2015 | reverse complement strand
CTGGCCACTCTTCCGTAAAGCCCAGCTCTGTGGAGTGTACGGCTTAAAATGGTCCTATGGACAGATACTCCAATCTCTGCTGTGGAGCTTTGCAGCTCCTTCAGGGTTATCTTTGGTCTCTTTGTTGCCTCTCTGATTAATGCCCTCCTTGCCTGGTCCGTGAGTTTTGGTGGGCGGCCCTCTCTTGGCAGGTTTGTTGTGATGCCATATTCTTTTCMTTTTTTAATGACAGATTTAATGGTGCTCCGTGGGATGTTAAAATTTGCTGAGTGCTGAGTGACTTGGTGCATAGAGAGAAGAGGAGAGGTTCATCCTCATAGCAGTGATATGAGGAGACCATGTGAGGATATGATGGAGCTGAGTGACTTGGTGTAGAGAGAGATGAGAATAGGGCCTAGAACCGAGCCCTGCAGACACAGATTCTCTCCACGTCACCTGGTAGGAGTGGCCTGCCAGGTAGGATGCAGTCCAAGAGGGCGAGGAGCCTGAGACACCCAGCCCTGAGAGGGTGGAGAGGAGGCAGAGCCTGAGACACCCAGCCCTGAGAGGGTAGAGAGGAGGCAGATCCTGAGACACCCAGCCCTGAGAGGGTAGAGAGGAGGCAGATTCTGAGACACCCAGCCCTGAGAGGGTAGAGAGGAGGCAGATCCTGAGACACCCAGCCCTGAGAGGGCAGAGAGGAGGCAGAGCCTGAGACACCCAGCCCTGAGAGGGTGGAGAGGAGGCAGAGCCTGAGACGCAAGGGAAGACAGAAAGCATTTCACACACCAACTAGACTACAAGGAAGACAGGAAGCATTTCACACACCAACTAGACTACAGGGAGGTCAGTCAGCACTTAAAGTAGATGGCCCTAGCTAACAAAAAGACAGTACTAGACCACAGATAGAGGCAAAAATGTGTAGGAATTGTGTATGTGTGCCATTCAGAGCGTGAATTGACAAAACAAAAGATTAAAGTGCCTTTTGAACGGGGTATGGGAGTAGTTGCCAGGAGCACCGGTTTGAGTGTGTCCAAGAACTGCAAAGCTGCTGGTCTTTTAACACAAGTAACAATTCAATGGGTTGAATTCATTAATTCAATGAGTCAACTAAATTACATAATTGCTCTTG
>NW_019950121.1:0-4309 GCF_002910315.2 Salvelinus sp. IW2-2015 | reverse complement strand
TCTGTCCTCGGCTACAACACACACTACCGAGTTCTCAACACAGAAAACAGGAGAGGACAGTCACAGTCATACTGTATGTAATCAACACAATTACACAGCGTTCAACAGGGTCTGCTAATTGAACATAAACACTCATAATAATCAGTACCCAGGAGCCCCAACAGCGTATTTATAACCTGGAAGTCATTCAGATCATCAGTATAATCAGTATAGAAGACCACTCTTATTACTGCCAATGATTATTCCCTGATTGGTCAGGTACTGTGTTCTCTTAAAAAACCCTCCTCTCTCCTTGACTCTCTAAATCTCTCCCCTTGACATGAAAAATAAAAGTTGTGTAAGGTTTCCAGATGAGATTGAAAAGAGTTTCACGGGATCTTAAAAGCACTTACATATTCGTTAACGTATTGTACGAACTGGAATTGTTAACATCATATAAAGGGGAATAAAGAAGTAGCATATCAAACGATATGGATGACGTCGTCCACCATTGGCTCGTGAGTGCTACTTTCAAAACTACTGGCCGAAATTATACAAAACCTTTATAACGCATCTTTAGGTGAGAAACATATGTATATTCTTTATGCACAATGACGAGACATCTCTGTATGTACTGTACAGTGGCTTCGGAAAGTATTCAGACCCCTTTMACTCTTTCCACATTTTGTTACGTCACAGCCTTATTCTAAAATGGATTAAAATCCTCGGCAATCTACACACAATGCCTCATAATGACTAAGCAAAAACAGTTATTTTTTTATTTCAGCAAATGTATTAAAAACTGAAATACCTTATTAACTTTACATAAGTATTCAGACCCTTTGCTATGAGACTCGAAATTGATCTCAGGTGCATCCTGTTGTTTCCATTGATCATCCTTGTTTCTGACACTTGATTGGAGTCCACCTGTGGTAAATTCCATGGATTCGACATGATTTGGGAAGGCACACACCTGTCTTTAAAAGGTCCCACAGTTGACAGCACATGTCAGAGCTAAAACTGACCCATGAGGTCAAAGGAATTGCCCATAGAGCTCCTACACACGACTGTGCCACAGATCTGGGAAAGGGTATTAAAAAATGTTTGCAGCATTGAAGGTCCCCAAGAACACAATGGCCTCTATCATTCTTAAATGGAAGAAGTTTGGAACCACCAAGACTCTTCCTAGAGCTGGCCGCACGGACAAACTGAGCAATAGGGGGAGAAGGGCCAGGGAGGTGGTTATGGTTTAGGCTTATGGTTTAGGTTTATGGTTATGGTCAGGGAGGTGACTAAGAACCCGATGGTCACTCTGACAGAGCTCCAGAGTTCCTCTGTGGAGATGGGAGAACCTTCCAGAAGGACAACCATCTCTGTGCAGCACTCCACAATGCAAAGGCCTTTATGGTAGAGTAAGTCAGACTGAAGCCACTCCTCAGTAAAAGGCAATGACAGCCCGCTTGGAGTTTGCCAAAAGCACCTAAGGATCTCAGACCATGAGAAACCAAGATTATCTGATTCTGATTGAAACCAAGATTGAACTCTTTGGTTCTGAATGGCAAGCATCATTGTCTGGAGGAAGGCCTGGCACCAATCCCTACGGTGAAGCATGGTGGTTGGCAGCATCATGCCGGGGAATGTTTTTCAGCAGCACGGGACTGGGAGCTAGTCAGGATCAAGCAAAGTACAGAGAGATCCTGATGAAAACCTGCTGTCAGAGTGCTCAGGACCTCAGACTGGGGCGAAGGGTTCACCTTTCCAACAGGATAACGACCCTAACGCACAAAGACAAGGAACAATGCAAGAGTGGCTTCAAGACAAAAGTCTCATGAATGTCCTTGAGTGGGCACAGCCAGATGCCGGACTTGAACCCGATCGAACATCTCTGGAGAGACCTGAAAATAGCTTTTGCAGCAACGCTTCACATCCAACCTACAGAGCTTGAGAAGATCTGCAGAGAAGAAGGGAGAAAACTCCCCAAATACAGGTGTGCCAAGCTTGTTACGTCCATACCCAAGAAGAATCCAAGGCTGTATCGCTGCCAAAGGTGCTCAAACAAAGTACTAAAGTAAAGGGTCTGAATCTTATGTAAATGTGATATTTTCAGTTTTTTGTTTGTAATAAATTTTAGGCAACATTTTCTAAAAAAACCTGTTTTTGCTTTGTTTATGTAAATTGGATGCTAGGGTAATTGTGATGTCATTATGGGGTATTGTGATGTCATTATGGTATTTGATGTCATGGTATTGTATTTCGTATGGGGTATGGGATGTCATTATGGGTTATTGTGATGTCAATTATGGGTATAGTGATGTCATTATGGGTATAGTGAATGTCATTATGGGTATGTGATTGTCATTATGGGGTATAGTGATGTCATTATGGGGGTATTGTTGATGTATTATGGTGTATTGCTGATGTCATTATTGGGGGTATAGTTGATGTTCATTATTGGGTAATGTGATGTCATTATTGGGGATATAGTGATGTCATATGGGGTTATGTGATGTCATTATGGGGTATAGTGATGTCATTAATGGGTAATTTGAATGTTCATTATGGGTATTGTGATTTGTCATTAATGGGTATAGTGATTGTCATTATTGGGGTATTGTGATGTCATTATGGGTAATAGTGATGTCATTATGGGTAATGTGATGTCCATTATGGGGTATGTGATGTCAATTATGGGGTATAGTGATGTCATTATGGGGTATAGTGATGTCATTATGCGGTAATGTTGATGTATTATGGGGTAAGTGATGTCATTATGGGGTATTGTGGATGTCATTATGGGTATTGTTGATGTCATTATGGGTTAGTCGATGTCATTATGGGTGGTAATGTGATGTCATTATGGGGTATAGTGATGTCATTTATGGGTATTGTTGTGTCATTATGTATGTGATGTCATTATGGGCGTAATGTGATGTCATTATGTATAGTTGTCATTAGGGTATTGTGATGTCATTATGGGGTATTGTGATGTCATTATGGTGTATAGTGATGTCCATTAATGGGTAAATGTGATGCATATGGGGTATTGTGATGTCATTATGGGGTATTGTGATGTCATTAATAGATTATTGTGATGTCATTATGGGGTAATGTGATGTCATTATGGGGTATTGTTGATGTCATTATGGGGGTATAGTGATGTCATTATGGGTATAAGTGATGTATTATGGGTATTGTGATTTCATATGTGGGTATTGGATTCATGTATGAGTCATTATGGGGTATAGTGATGTCATATTATGGGGATATTGGATGTCATTATGGTGGAGTCATTTGTAGTGATGTCATTATGGGGTATAGTGATGTCAGGGATTGAGTTAGGTTAGTTGATGTCATGGATATGAATTATGGGGTATTGTGATGTCATTATGGGTTATTGTGAGTCCATTATGGGGTATAGTGATGTCCATTATGGGTATAAGTGATGATTATGGGGTAAAGTGATGTCTATATGGGGTATTGTTGATGTCATTATGGGGTATTGTGATGTCATTATGGGGGTATTAGTGATGTCATTATGGGGTATAGTGATGTCATTATGGGTAATTGTGATGTCATTATGGGTATAGTGATGTCATTATGGGGGTATTGTGATTGTCATTATGGGGTAATGAGTGATGTTCTTATGGGGTTAAGTGATGTCATTATGGGGTATAGTGATGTCATTTATTTTGGGGGTATAGTGATGTCATTATGGGGTATAGTGATGTCATTATGGGGTTAATGTGATGTCATTATGGGGTATTGTGATGTCATTAAGTGGGGTATAGTGGATGTCATTATGGTGATTGTGATGTCATTATGAGGTATTAGTGATGTTCAATTATGGGGTATTGGTGCATGTCTAGTAGTGATGTATAGGGTATAGTGATGTCATTATGGGGTATAGTGATAGTCATTATGGGGGGTCTATGGTATTGTGATGTCTAAGTAGTCTTATGGGGTATAGTGATGTCATTATGGGGTATTGTTGATGTCCATTAATGGGGTATAGTGATGTCTTATGGGTTATAGTGAATGTCATTATGGGGTATGTGATGTCATTATGGGGTATAGTGATGTCAATTATTGGGGTTATAGTGATGTATTATGTGTATAGTGATGTTTCAATTTTATGGATATAGTGATGTACATTATGGGGTTATTTGGGGATGTCATTATGGGGTTATAGTGGATGTTCATTATGGGTATATGATGTATTATGGGTATTGTTGATGTCATTTATGGGTATAGTGATGTCATTATGGGGTATAGTGATGTCATTTATGCAGGGTATAGTTGATGCATTATGGGGTATTGATCTCTCTTTTCC
>NW_019950120.1:6832-9035 GCF_002910315.2 Salvelinus sp. IW2-2015 | reverse complement strand
TTCCTCCAGGCGCTCTCTATCTCAGTTACACCCACCACATCTTATATATGGAATTCCAGGCTCTTCTCAGTTCACACAGACGAGAAAGTACTCATCAAAGCTRTTTGATGCATAAACAGTATTATAACATAATCTTGTAATTTTTCTCTCACAATAGGCACAATATGAAGCTAGAGATGTAAATCAATCTCCTTTTCCTTTTTCTTCAGCTGTTATCTCTTTTTTCCTTTTTGTCTGTGTACTGCAATTCAGCTTTGGGCTGTAAGTGTGTAAAGGCAACCTAAAAAAAAAAAACCCTACTACTTTTTTTTACTTCACAAWAGTCTGGAGTTGTAATTCATTGTAATCACATGTAAGTACATATTTGCTATATACAGATTKTATGTTCATTTTCACTGCCATTTGCAGTATGCTGCAAATACTGCAAACAAAATTGTTTTTTTTCAGTTTTAGTGCCACCAATAAAATGCAAACGGTCCTACTATATAAAGTAAATGCATGTATTCAGGACATATAGATGCTGACATTGACCTGTGCCATCAAAATGGCTTCAAATCAAAGTTTATTTGTCACGTGCGCCGAATACAACAGGTTTAGACCTTACAGTGAAATGCTTACTTACAGGCTCTACCAATAGTGCGGGAAAAAAAAGGTATGTGTGTGTGTGTGTGTGTGTGTAGGTTAGTAAAGAAATAAAACAACAGTAAAAAGACATTTGAAAATAACAGTTGCAAGGCTATATACAGACACCGGTTAGTCAGGTTTATTGAGGTAGTATGTACATGTAGATATGGTTAAAGTGAAGATGCATATATGATGAACAGAGAGTAGCAGTAGCGTAAAAAGAGGGGTAGGCGGGTGGCGGGACACAATGCAGATTACCCGGTTAGCCAATGTGTGGGAGCACTGGTTGGTCGGGCCAATTGAGGTAGTATGTACATGAATGTATAGTTAAAGTGACTATGGATATATGATAAACAGAGAGTAGCAGCAGTGTAAAAGAGGGGTTGGGGGGGGCACACAATGCAAATAGTCCGGGTAACCATTTGGTTACCTGTTCAGGAGTCTTATGGCTTGGGGGTAAAAACTGTTGAGAAGCCTTTTTGTCCTAGACTTGGCACTCCGGTACCAAGGCTCTCAAAATATTTTTACCATGTGTAAAACGTTTTATCATTGCACTGTGATACAAAATATAGGGTATCGGTGTGCTTTAAGACCATGCGGATGCCTCAGAGCGGTTGGGTAGGCTGTTTGGCGGTTACAGAGGACTGGATTTAGGACCACTCGGACACCACAGAGCATGCGGACAGGCTGTGTAAAGGCTAGTGGTGCACGACTCCAGGATTTTTGGAGTCGACTCTTGCTCCTGTGGTTGGAGTCGTAGGAGTCGACTCTTGCWCGACTCCCGAAACACGTTGAAACGGATGCGCACACACATACACACCATCTCATTGTAGCAGAGTCCTACTAGGAAGACTACATTTGCATTCCAGAGGACTGACATAAGCATGATTTGTATTTATTAGGGATCCCACTAGGCATGTCCGCCACAGGCAGACAGTCAGAAACCGTGCATCGGTAATCAAAAATAGTAAACTATAGGCTATCGCAATGGTGTATTTCGCAATTTTGGCTTGTAATGTCTCACGCAAGTTCACTAAAGTAGGGGCTATCAATGAGTGAGCTGAACTATTCTCCACACAACAGACCAAAGACAAAACACACACTAGCGTTTTTAATAGAAAAGAAAAGAGGAGCAGGCAAAGGAGAGAGAGGATCGGGGCAGGCAGAGAGACAGCCAGAACCGTGCACATAGGCAATAGCTTGGTAATCGTATCTAGCTTTGTGTCGTAAATTCACTAAGTATGTTAAAGTATATATTGAGTATGAGTATGGCAAAACTATTCTTCATAATCCCAGTGAATTCCCTTACAAGAAAGATTGGCGTTTTGAAATTGCAGTAAAAGTGCAGTAACTGCTGTCGCTGTGGTATTTTGGACACAGTAATTACAGATAACTGCAGCATACTGCATTTGATCTACAGTTATACTGCAATGACAGGGGGAAAAAACAGTTTTATTTTGGATGCAGTATTTGTTTTTTGTCACTGAGAACTTAACGTTAAATCATACAGATAACAGGACCTAGATGCAGTGTTTACAAAACTAAATAATTGCTGCGAGCCACCGTAAGTATTGTAGAC
>NW_019950120.1:0-1917 GCF_002910315.2 Salvelinus sp. IW2-2015 | reverse complement strand
ACCCTGTTCCTGGAGAGCTACCTTCCTGTATTTTCGCTCCTACCTCAGTTGTAACTAACTTGATTCAGTTTATCAAACAGCTAATTATTGAATCCAATGCGCTAGATAGGGTTGGGGAGAACCTACAGGATGGTAGCTCTCGACGAACAGGGTTGGAGAGCCCTGTCCTAGGCGATAGATCGCAAACAGCATCCCCGCTAAACTTTTTGGAAATGGCAAGGTCACTTTCTCATCCATAAACACAGCCCATGTGCAAATACGGTTCAGCAGCTCAAATCAGCAGGATGTGGGGCATTGTTATTATAGGAAGGCGTATACTATGGACGGATCACTAAAAGAATGATTATGATCACACTTCATCAATTTAAATATTATGGGAAGACCTATACGTTTAGCAGCCAAGCACAGTTATCAGTGTAGCCTATTTATTTCTAGACATGATGTTGAAATATCTGCACACCTAGAATAAAAACCTCCAGGTTTCCGTCATAAAAGTCAAATCAATTCGAAAAAAATTTTAATTATAGGGGGCAGTTTGGAAAAATGAGTCCTGTGTGAATGGTCCTCTGGAATAACGCATATGCACACAGCAGAAAAATCACTGAAATATTCTAGTTCCTACACATCACCTTCTATATTAAAACAAAATAGGCCTTTTATAGGCAAATGGCTGCATCATTTTTATTTATTTTTGGTTTTATTGTGATGTAAGTCCTTAATGTGTTTGGACCCCATGAAGTAGCTGTTGCCTTGCAGGCAGCTAATCTGTGCCCCTCCCATCTCTCTCAATTCAATTCAAGGGGCTTTATTAGCATGGGAAACATATGTTAACATTGCCAAAGCAAGTGAGGTCGATAATATACAAAAGTGGAAGCTCGCTCTTTCTTTGCTGTGAAAGATGTGAGAGTTTGTGTTCTCGAAGTGTCCTACTGTCACGTGTGCTCCCTCTCCAGCCTCTAGGTCACCAGGCTGCTCGTTAGGGCGCACACCTGTCACCATCGTTACGCGTACCTGCGTGTCGTCAGACTCACCTGGATTCCATCCCTTCCCTGATTACCTTCCCTATTTATATCACTCCCTTTGGGTCCTTCCCCAGGCGTCATTGTTTCTGTGTCATGTTTGTGTGTTGTTCGTGGTTTCTTGTTTTGCATTATGTTACGTTTATTCATCAAAACACAAACAAAAAACAATATTCGATGACGACATTTCTCTAAAACAGGCTACGGGCTACATGTGCACCACCAGAACAGTAGGCTAAGTTATGAGGGGGACAGCGACCAAATTATTAGGGTGAGGCACAAGAGCTACTATTACTTTCTTAGCTACAGTATACATATCTCCCTGGCATATTACATCATTTATGCAGCAGAATACAACACATTTTTTGGACTCACCTTGTTGTGCTGTGCCTCCTTGAACAGGAAGGTGGCACGGCGGTCCTTCTTGTGGGCAAATTTTGTCATTAAAGTCTGGCATTGTCTGGATTTATGGTGCCTTCAAGGCAACTGGGAACTTTGTGTCATGACTTCCGCCGAAGTCGGTTCCTCTCCTTGTTCGGGTGGCGCTCGGCAGTCGACGTTGCCGGTCTTCTAGCCATCGCCGATTCACTTTTCATTTTCCATTGGTTTTGTCTTTGTTTCCCACACACCTGGTTGTCATTTCCCAATTACTGGTAATGTATTTTACCCTCTGTTTCCCCCATGTCTTTGTGTGTGATTGTTTGTTGTTCAGGTCGGAACGTTTCCGGCTGGTTTTTTCCGGGTGCTGTTTTCACCCGTGCTTTGTGGCAACTGTTATTGTTCGCACATAGGTATTGTTACTGTGTGCTATTTCTTAAGTAAAGTGCGTTGTTCACTCATCTCTGCTCTCCTGCGCTTGACTTCATGCACCAGCTACACCCACCACCTGACACTCTGA
>NW_019950119.1:0-9035 GCF_002910315.2 Salvelinus sp. IW2-2015 | reverse complement strand
CTTTGTACATCTAGGTGGGGGTGAAGTGACTACGCATAGATAATAAACAGCGAGTAGCAGCAGTGTACAAAATAAATGGCGGGGGTCGTCAATGTAATAGTCCGGTGGCATTTGATTAATTGTTCAGCAGTCTAATGTCTTGGGGGTAGAAGCTGTTAAGGAGCCTTTTGGTCCTAGACTTGGCGCTCGCGTACCACTTGCTGTGCGGTATAACTCAACTAACCTGTACCCCCGCACACTGACTCGGTACCGGTACCCCCCTGTATATAGCCTCATTATTGTTATGTTCTTGTGTTACTTTTTATTATTTTTTACTTTAGTTTATTTGGTAAATATTTTCTWAACTCTTCTTGAACTGCACTGTTGGTTAAGGTCTTGTAAGTAAGCATTTCACGGTAAGGTCTACACTTGTTGTACWCGGCGCATGTGACAAATAAAGTTTGATTCGATTTGAAATTAATATGGATGCTACTTTATATGTCATTCTATAATTAGGCCCATAAAAAAAGGAGGCCCGTGCCAGGAAGAAATTAAATCTACCTTGACCCGAGTATTGTGTACCAATTAAGAAGTGTTCAAACAGCTGTTTTTGATGGGTTCAACATTATCAAGTTATTATTTTAATTCTTTTTTACTTTTCCACTACCTGTAACTTTTGATCCTGAAAAATTAGCAATGGGCACCACCTACTGGTGACATTGTGACATTGCTTAGAAATCCACAAAAAACATATGGGTACATGTCTATTGCTTATAACTGGTAAGTGTAGTTTAAAAATCTCTCTCACACTGACTTACTTTCATAAAACTCTAAGCAGAGTGCAGCAGGAGAACCGGGTTCGATGTAGTCAATGGGCTTCTTATCGTTTTTGTCTTTGGCGTAGATGTTCGCCCCAAACTCCACCAGCATGTCGATCATGTCTGCACTCTTCACTTTAGCAGCATGGTGCAGGGCCGTCTTGTGCAGCCGAGCATAATTCACTTTGGCACCTGAGGAAACAAATGACACACAAAYGAGGTTATTAATAAAGGTTCACCTCAGAGTTGGGAACTCAAATCCAGGGTTTTATTCTCMATTCAGGTCTATCTTCATTGTGTTCTTCTTCTTCAAAATCAAATAATTTGTTGTTAGATAGTGCTATTCTCTAACGCTCACCTGCGTTGAGTAGTGCCTTGACACAGTCTGTGTGGTCGTTGGCACAWGCCACATGAAGTGGGGTCCCATAGTACAGGTCATATGCCTCCAGACTGGCACCTTTAGCGATCATGATCTTCACAACATCAGCATTACCTGAGACACAAGTACAGACCGTCACAAGTTCTCAAACATTCGTGATGCACGCTCATCCTACACCTCACACTTACCCCCCATGCAGGCTTCGTGTAGGGGTGAGGTGGTCCGGGAAGAGAGGGTGGGGTTCACRTTGGCCCCATGCTCCAGCAGCATCCGTACACAGTCAAAGCTCCCGACCGAGCAGGCCTCACACAGAGGGGTGCTACCATCCGTGTTACGGGCATCCACCTACAGGACAACACAGCCATTATATGTATGTATATATCCTGATTAACTATAAATAACACATTACTTTCTCTTCTGTTGATCTTTAACCTGTGTTGAATCTGGGTCACACCTTTCTCCTGTGATATGACTAGAGTGTTTGTTGACAATCCTGTCTTCTTCTATGCCTAACCTACCTCATTTATTGACGTTATTTCTCTTATCTCTCTCAACTTAGTGACAGTCTCACCTGTGCTCCAGCATCCAGTAGCAGCCTGACACACTGGGTCTGCCCCCTTTCACATGCCTCATGGAGGGGGGTGATAGAGTCCACAGCCACTATGTTGACGGAGGCTCCGCTCTGGATGAGTTTCTGCAGCTGGGCAGCATGTCCCTCGGAGGCCGCCTTGTGCACCTCGGTCCTCTCCGACCAGCAGCCTGGGGCAAGCCACACAGTCATCAGCCAGAGCAAACAGCAAGAGAATACCTATTGCTACATAATCAGCCGGCGCTAGGTGAGTGCATGCTAGATAATCTCTTGTGTTGACATCACATTTTGCCATCGTAAACCTTTACTTGACAATCGATATGGACTAAAACACAACATGGCACGTATGTAYCTGATTTACGTTGCTGTTATATCATGAACACATGCTTGCTAGCTATGACATGCAGTAACCAAATGAATGCTAGCTAGCTGACATACAATTTCAAGGAGCCGAAATGCTTTTATACGCACCTATGTCTCCAAAGAAGTATGGTCTGGCAGTTTCAACCTCCATCATTTGGTCAAATCCCGTTTTATGTTGAAAAACTGTAAATTACGTCCTGCGAGAAGTAAACAAACACATTTGAGCTGTGTACATGCGGCACTGACACATCACGTGCCTGGTTTTGACATGACCTCTGATGGATTTAAGGGCATGCTGGGAGTTGTAGTACAAATGTTTTGTCAAAATGTTCATATTACTGCAAYAGMAGAGYACTGAKYTTGTTTGGCTTTATTTTCCCTAACCATGCTAAAACAAGCTTTCATCTCTATAAAATATTATAACATCATTGTTGCAGGCCTTCTTGAAATGTATTTTACAATGTATTGTTACTGCTTATAACATAGTAATCCATCACATCATATTTTATGTGTGTCCCACAGTAAACAAAACATATGCAGAAGATGAGATGTGTCCCAACTTAGTATTCAAGCTTTTTCCTTTTCCTGATATTCCTTTGGGAATCCATCCATGAGTCAGTTCATAAGGCGGCATCAGCACCCCTCATGTCTCAGAGAATGTAGCTGATGGTACGTTGAGATATGTCCAGTGACCTCCAGAGCTCTGGTACCCAGCAACGTCCTCAGAGCCACTCTGCTAAGTTGCTGCAGACTCAGAGGAAGGGAGTACCTAGAAGATACCAGACAGCCACAATGACAAAATTCAGAGGGATGAATCACAAATGGAAAATTATTAATGCCCTCTAGATTTACTTTCAAATACTCTGTAAGGCATTGTCAGTGGGAGAGGCAGGCTTGGTGTAGTCTATGGCGCTTATTTGTTGTCGTGCTGTGACAATACACATTGCTCCAAGTCCACCAGTTATCATCAATGTCACGCATCTCTACTCTGGCAGCTATGGTGAGAGCCAGTCTCAATGAACTTAGCCTTGCACTTCACCTTGGCACCTGTAACAGAAAACACATTCTGTTTTACAGTGAGTACTACATTTCTCAGGAAAATGTGGCTTGGTGGCAGATTTGTGAATGAAATCTACCAGTGTCCGCCCAGCCATAAACAAATTACTTGTATGTAAAACGTATTCATAACACTGGTATATGCATACAGAAGCCATTGATATGCATATACAGCAGCGCCGCGAAGACATCAATGTTTTCCTCTTGAGACCCATCTCACCTGCTTTTCCGCGTGAGCAAGTCACTCCTGCACAAGTGTTCACACTGCTCCGTGCATCAACATGATCTAGCGAGTCGCAATCCTGGAGGTAGGCTCACGCAGGCTGTCACTAGACAGCTCATGCCTCTGCTTTTAGCTTCGCTATATTCTGCAGTTACCTACAGTATATAGAGGATACAAAATGGTTCATAAATTGAATCTCACACACATCTATACACATATGGTGCATCCTCCTCACCACCCCCCTTTCTGCACCCTAACTTCACGCTACTAGTGCTACCCGCTATCCTTACTCTTCCTCAAGTCTCTACTCTACCTTCTCCTGTGTCAACACATCATTACACTAGCTCCTCTTCCTCCTATCCTGCTCAGTCTTGCCTCTCCTGCCTATTCTCTCCTCCTCCTCCGTCACACTGTACCCTGCTTATCACCATGTATTACCAAGTACATATAGCCCCGCTCATCATTCCATCTTACCTTTAGAGGCCTCGTGCAAGGGCAGAGGCAGCCATGCAGTGCTGTGAGGAGGGGTGTTGACTTTGTTCCATGTTCCAGCAGCCATCTTTGCACATCCAGCGCTCCCCGCAGCACAGGCGTTACAGAGAGAGTGTACCATGGATGTCCTCAATGTCCACCTGGGGAAGGGGTCAAAGAGGAAGGTATGAAGAGATAGGCGGAGGGGACCACTACTGGTAACATGCTCTAGGTTGTATTGGTGTATCTTGCTACAGCTCTATATATTTAGCCTACTGTAGCTGCTCACTGAGCCCTGCATCTAGTAGCAGTCGGCAAGTTGGATGTCCCTGGATGCATGTGTCATGGAGAGGAGTGATGTTGTCTACTGTCACCATGTTTCAGATGCGCCACCTAATCAGCTGTTTCACCTGAAGGGCCCTGCCTAAGGACCCGCCTCATGAACGCGGTTTGGTCTGCCAAAACCCTAGTAGGAAGGGGAGAGGCTCTGGCACAAACGCGACTCCTGCGTATTTACGCTTTGTTGCGCAATTATGCGTTCATCCAATAACATTGTTGGGCAAGAATAAAAGCAAAACAATTTTACAAAGTTAGAACGCTGTAAGCGCTGTCATTTCCATTATTGCAGGATTTTTTATTGTGAAATATTAGCGTGAAGAAACAAAATCAACATGGGTGGACTGGGTTTATTTATAGAACAGGGTCCATGTGCAATATAATTTACGATAAGGACAGGGAAGCCGCTAGGCTTCTGGAGTTGTAGTTCTAAGCTTGAGATCAAATCAAACAAATGTATATATGACCTTCTACATCAGCTGATATCTCAAAGTGCTGTACAGAAACCAGCCTAAAACCCAAACAGCAAGAATGCAGGTGTAGAAGTCACGGTGGCTAGGAAAAACTCCCTAGAAAGGCCAAAACTAGGAAGAAACCTAGAGAGGAACCAGCTATGAGGGGTGCCAGTCCTCTTCTGGCTGTGCCGGTGGAGATTAATAACAGAACATGCCAAGATGTTCAAATGTTCATAAATGGCCAGCATGGTCAAATAATAATAATCACAAGTATTGTCGAGGGTGCACACTCAGGAGAAATGTCAGTTGGCTTTTATAGCCGATCATTAAGAGTATCTCTACCTCCTGCGGTCTCTAGAGAGTGAAAACAGCAGGTCTGGGACAGGTAGCACGTCTGGTGAACAGGTCAGAGGTTCCATAGCGCAGGCAGAACAGTTGAAACTGGAGCAGCAGCACGGCAGGAGACTGGGGACAGCAAGAGTCACATGTCGGTCGTCCTGAGGCATGGTCCTAGGCTCAGGTCCTCCGAGAGAGAGAAAGAAAGAGAGAAAGAGAAATTAGAGAGAGCATACTTAAATTTCACCACAGGACACGGATAAGACAGGAGAAGTACTCCAGATATAACAAACTGACCCTAGCCCCCCGACACATAATATGCAGCTAAATACTGGAGGCTGAGACAGGAGGGGTCAGGAGACACTGTGGTCATCCGATGAACCCTCCGGACAGGGCCAAACAGGAAGGACATAACCCCACCACTTTCCCAAGGCACAGCCCCACACCACTAGAGGATATCTCAACCACCAACTCCATCCTAAGACAAGCCGAGTATAGTCCACAAAGATCTCCGCCCACGGCACAACCCAAGGGGGGCGCCAACCCAGACAGAAGATCACGTCAGTGACTCAACCCACTCAAGTGACGCACCCTCCTAGGGACGGCATGAAAGAGCACCAGTAAGCCAGTGATCAGCCCCTGTAATAGGGTAGAGGCAGAATCCCAGTGAGAAGAGGGGAATTGGGCTTGACAGCAAGGGCGGTTCGTTGCTCCAGAGCCTTTTCCGTTCACATTCACACTCCTGGGCCAGATCACTCAATCATAGCCTACTGAAGAGATGAGTCTTCAATAAAGACTTAAAGGTTGAGACGAGTCTGCGTCTCTAACATGGTAGGCAGACCATTCCATAAAATTGAGATCTATAGGAGAAACCCTGCTCCAGCTGTTTGCTTAGAAATTTTAGGGACAATTAGGAGGCCTGCGTCTTGTGACCGTAGCGTACGTGTAGGTATGTACGGCAGGACCAACTCGGAAAGATAGGTAGGAGCAAGCCCATGTAACGCTTTGTAGGTTAACAGTAAACCTTGAAATCACCTTGCTAACGGAACCAGTGTAGGGAGGGCTAGCACTGGAGTAATATGATCAAATTTTTTGGTTCTAGTCAGGATTCTAGCAGCTGTATTTAGCACTACTGAAGTTATTTAGTGCTTTATCGGGTAGCCAGAAAGTAGAGTTGCAGTAGTCTAACCTAGAAGTAACAAAAAGCATGGATTAATTTTTCTGGATCATTTTTGGACAGAAATTTCTCAGTTTTGCAATGTTACGTAGATGGAAAAAAGCTGTCCTTGAAACAGTCTTGATATTTCGTCAAAGAGAGATCAGGGTCCAGAGTAACGCCGAGGTCCTTCACAGTTTTATTTGAGAGACTTTACAACCATCAAATTAATTGTCAGATCAACAGAAGATCTCTTTGTTTCTTGGCCTAGAACAAGCATCTCTGTTTTTGTCCGTGTTTAAAAGTAGAACGTTTTCAGCCATCCACTTCTTATGTCTGAAACACAGGCTTCTAGCGGAGGGCGTGGCAATTTTGCGGCTTCACCATGTTTCATTGAAATGTAAGCTGTGTGTCATCCGCATAGCAGTGAAAGTAACATTATGTTTCGAATGACATCCCCAAGAGGTAAAAATATAGTGAAACAACTAGTGTTCAAAACGGAACCTTGAGGAACACAAATGTACAGTTGAGGACAAACATCACAGAGACAAACTGATATTTTTCCGACAGATAAGCTAAACAGGCCAAACTTGTCCGTGTTAGACCAATTTGGGTTTCCAATCTCTCAAAGAATGTGGTGATCGATGGTATCAAAGCAGCACTAAGGTCTAGTACACGAGGACAGATGCAGAGCTCGGTCTGACGCATTAAAAGGTCATTTACCACCTTCACAAGGCAGTCTCAGTGCTATGAGGGGTCTAAAACCAGACTGAAGCATTTTGTATAACATTTTTGTCTTCAGGAAGGCAGTGAGTTGCTGCGCAACAGCTTTTTCTAAAGATTGTTGAGAGGAATGGAAGATTCGATATCAGGCCGATAGTTTTTTATATTTTCTGGGTTTGGCTTTTCAAGAGAGGCTTTATTACTGCCACTTTTAGTCAGTTTGGTACACATCGGGTGGATAGAGAGCCGTTTATTATGTTCAAATAGGAGGCCAAGCACATGAAGCAGCTCTTTAAGTAGTTTAGTTGGAATAGGGTCCAGTATGCAGCTTGAAGGTTTAGAAGCCATGATTATTTTCATCATTGTGTCAAGAGAATATAGTACTAAACAACTTAAGTGTCTTCTTTCGATCCTAGTTCCTGGCAGAGTTGTGGCAGACTCAGGACAGCTGAGCTTTGGAGGTAATAATGCAGATTTTAAAGAGGAGTCCGTAATTTGCTTTCTAACTGATCATGATCTTTTTCCTCAAAGAAGTTAATGAATTTTTTACTGCTGAAGTGAAAGCCATCCATCACTTGGGAATGCTGCTTTTTAGTTAGCTTTGCGACAGTATAAAAAATCATTTTGGATTATTATTATTTTCCTCGATTAAGTTGGAAAAATAGGATGATCTACAGCCAGTGAGGGCTCTTCGATACTGCACGGTACTTCTTCCAAGCTAGTCGGAAGACTTCCAGTTTGGTGTGGCGCCATTTCCGTTCCAATTTTCTGGAAGCTTGCTTCAGAGCTCGGGTATTTTCTGTATACTAGGGAGCTAGTTTCTTATGACAAATGTTTTTAGTTTTTAGGGGTGCAACTGCATCTAGGGTATTGCGCAAGGTTAAATTGAGTTCTCAGTTAGTGGTTAACTGATTTTTGTCCTCTGACGTCCTTGGGTAGGCAGAAGGAGTCTGGAAGGGATCAAGGAATCTTTGTGTTGTCTGGAATTTGTAGCACGACTTTTGATGCTCCTTGGTTGGGGTCTGAGCAGATTATTTTGTTGCGATTGTAAACATAATCAAAATGTGGTCCGATAGTCCAGGATTATGAGGAAAAACATTAAATCTACAACATTATTCCATGGCACAAAACTAGGTCCAGAGTATGACTGTGGCAGTGAGTAGGTCCAGATGATGGCTCCGAAAGCCTTTTGGAGTGGGTCTGTGGACTTTTCCATGTGAATATTAAAATCACCAAAATTAGAATATTATCTGCTATGACTTACCAGGTCGATAGGAATTCAGGGAACTCAGGAGGAACGCTGTATATGCCAGGAGTGTAACGGTTTTCTTCTGTGACGAAGGAGAGGACAAAGCGCAGCGCAGTTAGTGTTCAACATGTTTTAATAAAGACGATAAACTTGAACGCTACAAATTACAAAAAATAACAAATGTGGCAAAACCGAAAACATCCTATCTGGTGCAATACACAACGACAGAAGACAACACCCCAAACCCAACACAAAAAGGCTACCTAAATGTGGTTCCCAATCAGAGACAATGACTAACACCATCCTCTGATTGAGAACCATATCAGGCCAAACATAGAAACGGAAAACTAGACACACAACATAGAATGCCCACTCAGCTCACGTCCTGACAACACAAAACAAAGAAAACACAAAGAACTATGGTCAGAAACGTGACAGGAGGCCTGTAAACAGTAGCTATAAAAAGTGATTGAGTAGGCTGCATAGATTTCTGACTAGAAGCTCAAAGACGAAAACGTGTTAGCACACTCGCCTTTGCGGGATGCACAGGGGATATGGTCACTAGTGTAACAGGTGGTGAGCCTCATTTAACACAGTAAATTCATCAGGCTTAAGCCATGTTCAGTCAGGTCAATCACTCAAGATTATGATCAGTGATTGTTCATTGACTATATCTTGCCTTTTGAAGTGAGGGATCTAACATAAGTAGCCCTATGTGAGATCACGATCTTTTCAATAATGCAGGAATGGAGGAGTCTTTACCTAGTAGATTGCTAAGGCGAACACCGCCATGTTTAGTTTTGCCCAACCTAGGTCGAGGCACAGACACAGTCTCATGGAGATAGCTGAGCTGACTACACTGACTGTGCTAGTGCAGACTCCACTAAGATGGCAGCTGGCTA
>NW_019950118.1:1930-9038 GCF_002910315.2 Salvelinus sp. IW2-2015 | reverse complement strand
TCAATACTAAATGGGCGATATGTTTGGCGATGGGGAAACTGTTTAACCTTGTCAATAGGGGGGCGCTGTTTTCACTTTGGAAAAAATCGTGCCCAATTTAAATGGCCTCGTACTCTATTCTAGATCATCATATGCATATTATTATTACTATGGATAGAAAACACTCAAGTTTCTAAAACTGTTTGAATATATCTGTGAGTAAAACAGAACTCATTTGGCAGCAAACTTCCATACAAGAAGTGAAAAATCTGAAAACTAGTTTCAGGGCCTGCCTATTCAACTGGCTTTTATTTATCGATATGCATGCACTTCATACCGCCTTCCACTAGATGTCAACAGGCAGTGGAAGGTGGAATGGGATATCTAGCTTGATCTGAGGTCGAATAAGAGCTTTTGGAGTGACAGGTCCGGTATTTTCTTTGTCCTCGAGGCGCGCGGGGGAGCTCGACATTGTCCTTGAAAAGCGTTCGTTTACACGGCGAATATCTTCGGCTCTGATTTTATTTGATACATATGATAATAACATCATAAAGTAGGTTTTTTCAACTGAGTTTTATCAGTTTATTCAACGTTTATTGGGACTTTTGGAGTTTTCCGTTCTTTGCGCCAAGAGAGGATGGGAATGTTAGCAACCTTGGCTAGCATTGTGGCGCGAATTCGACAGAAGAGAAGGACATTCTAAAACCAAACAACGTTTATTCTGGAAATAGGACTCCTTGAACAACATTCTGATGAAAGCGCAGCAAAAGTAAGAAAACATTTATGATGTTATTTTTTTTTCTGTGGAATATGTAGATCCAACAGGGCGGAGAATATGTGAGCGCTGTCTCACATAATGTATTTTGTATGTTTGTAGTAAAGTTATTTTTAAAAATCTAACACAGCGGTTGCATTAAGAACCAGTGTATCTTTCATTTGCCATACAACAAGTATTTTTATGTAAATTTATGAGGAGTTTTTGGTCAGATTAGGTGAGTGTCCAAAAATCTCCGGACATTCTGGGAAAATGTTGCTACGTATTCACAATGTTAAACACGATTTGCAGCTCTAAATATGCACATTTCGAACAAAACATAATGTATTGTATAACATATGTTATAAGACTGTCATCTGATGAAGTGTCCAAAGGTTAGTGATTAATTTTATATCTTTTACTGGTTTTTGCGAAAGCTACCTTTGGCGGTGAATAAATGTGTTGTGTGTTTAGCTATTGTGGTAAGCTAATATAATTCTATATTGTGTTTTCGCTGTAAAACACTTTAAAAAATCGGAAATATTGGCTGGATTCACAAGATGTTAATCTTTCATTTGCTGTACACCATGTATTTTTCAGAAATGTTTTATGATGAGTATTTATGTATTTCACGTTGCTCTCTGTATTATTCTGGCTGCTTTGGTGCTATTTTTTATGGTGGCTGCAATGTAAAACTATGATTTATACCTCAATATGCACATTTTCGAACAAACATAAATGTATTGTATACATGTTATAAGACTGTCATCTGATGAAGTTTGTTTCTTGGTTAGTGACTAATTTTATCTCTTTTGTCGGTTTTGTGGAAAGCTACTATGCGGTGGAAACATGGTGAAAATATGCGGTTGTATGTTGGCTATCGTGGTTAGCTAATAGAAATACATAGTGTTTTCGCTGTAAAACATTTTAAAATCGGAAATTATGTGGATTCACAAGATGTTTATATTTCATTTGCTGTATTGGACTTGTGATTCATGAAAATTATATTATATGATTCCTGTCCCGTTAGGCTAGGCTATGCTAGTCAGCTTTTTGATGAGGAGGATCCCGGATCCGGGAGAGAGAAGCGGTAGAGGTTTTAACACACAGGTTGTTTCTGGCTACCCCCTATGGTCCTAATTGGGTTTAAGCTACATGTTTCAAATACTTCCTGACCTCAACTCTCATCATTTGATAGTGTGAGGAGATTGATTGTGTATTATCATTACTCATTTGTAGAATCCTGTAATTAGTCTGATCCACTGCGGAGAGGAGCAGCTCTTGTCTGATCCACTGCGGAGGAGGAGCAGCTCCTTGTCTGATCCACTGCGGAGGAGGAGCAGCTCCTTTCTGATCCATGGCGGAGGAGCAGCTCCTTGTCTGATCCACGGCGGAGGAGCAGCTCCTTGTCTGACAGCGAGGAGCAGCTCCTTGTCTGATCCACGGCGGAGGAGCGCTTCCTTGTCTGATCCACGGCGGAGGAGCAGCTCCTTGTCGTGTCCACGGCGGAGGAGCAGCTCCTTGTCTGGTCCACGGCGGAGGAGCAGCTCCTTGTCTGGTCCACGGCGGAGGAGCAGCTCCTTGTCTGGTCCACGGCGGAGGAGCAGCTCCTTGTCTGGTCACGGCGGGAGGAGCAGCTCCTTGTCTGGTCCACGGCGGAGGAGCAGCTCCTTGTCTGGTCCACAAGAGGCAGCTCCTTGTCTGGTCCATGGCGGAGGAGCAGCTCCTTGTCTGGTCCATGGCGGAGCAGCAGCTCCTTGTCTGATCCATGGCGGAGCAGCAGCTCCTTGTCTGATCCATGGCGGAGCAGCAGCTCATGTTTCCTTTGTCTTGATCACGTTGAGAGAGAGGTTGTTATGCTGGTACCACACGGCAAGGTTCCTGACCATCCCTATAGGCTGTCTCCTCGTTGTCGGTGATCAGGCCTACCACTGTTGTATCGTCGGCAAACTTAATGATGGTGTTGGAGTCGTCTGTACCCCTCTCTAACCCTGTGATATCGTCTGTACCCCTCTTCTAACCGTGTGGAGTCTATCCCCCCTCTCTAACCCTGTGGAGTATATTCCCCATCTCTTGGACATGCTACAAGGTTTTGGGACTTTCTGGTCATAAGTTAAACCTTACAAAAAGTGTGCTCCCTCCCATTAACCAGTCAGCAGAAGGTATTGGACCATTTCCCGTTTAAGGTTGCGCATCAGGTCTTTATATAAAGATACATGCTCATTTAAGGCTCTGTTTAAACATAACTTGAAAAACACTCACGCTAAGCAGGATTCTCTTCCCATTTCATTAGCAGGTCACATTCATTCTGTCATGACTTGACGACCTAGGTTTCTGTACTCCAACTGATTTCCAAACGGACAGCTGCATTCCAACTTCATTTAAAATACAGTGCATTGAAAGTATTCAGACCCTTGACCTTTTCCCGGAAAGTGTTTACGTTCACAGCCTATTCTACAAATAAATAGTGTTTTCCCTCAGTCTACACACACAATACCCCATTATGACAAAGCAAAAACAGTTTAGAATGTTTGCAAATTAATACAATTAAAAACTGAAATGTCACATTTACATAAGTATTCAGACCCTTTACTCAGTACTTTGTTAAAGCATCTTTGTCAGCGATTACAGCCTTGAGTCTTCTTGGGTATGCGCTACAAGCTTGGCACACGGTATTTGGGGAGTTCTCTCATTCTTTTCGCAGATGCCTCAAGCTCTGTCAGGTTGGGATGGGAATGTCACTGCACAGCTATTTTCGGGTCTTCCGAGATGTTTGATCGGTTCAAGTCTGCGATCTGGCTGGGCCACTCAAGGACATTCAGAGACTTTTCCCGAAGCCATTCCTGACTGTTGTCTTGGCTGTTACTTAGGGTCATTGTCCTGTTGGAAGGTGAACTTTGCCCAGTCTGAGATCCTGAGATCTCTGGAGCAGTTTTCATCAAGGATCTCTGTATTTGCTCCGTTCATCTCTTTCCCTCGATCCTGACTAGTCTCCCAGTCCCTGCCGCTGAAAAACATCCCCACAGCATGATGCTGTCACCACCATGTTTCACCGTAGGGATGGGTCCAGGTTTACTCGAGGGATTTAAATCTTGGTTTCATCAGAACAGAGAATCTTGTTTCTCATGATCTGAGAGTCCTTTAGGTGGCGTTTGGCAACTCCAAGCTGGCTCTCATGTGCCTTTTACTGAGGAGTGGTATCCGTCTGGCACTCTACAATAACGGCCTGATTGGTGGAGTGCTTGCAGAGATGGTTGTCCTTCTGCAAAGTTTCCCATCGCCACAGCGGAACTCTGGACTCTGTCAGTGACCTCAGTTCTTTGGTCACCTCCCTGACCAAGGCCCTTCTCCCCGATTGCTTAGTTTGGCGGATGGCAGCTCTAGGAAGAGTCTTGGTGGTTCCAACTTCTTCCATTTAAGAATGATGGAGGCCAATGTGTTCTTGGGGACCTTCAATGCGGCTGACATTTTGGATACCTTTCCCCAGATCTGTGCCTCGACACAATCTGTTCTCGGAGCGCTACGGACAATTTATTTGACCTCATGGCTTTGGTTTTTGCTCTGACATGCACTGTCAAACTGTGGGACCTTATATAGACAGGTGTGTGCCTTTCCAAATCATGTCCAATCAATTGAATTCACCACAGGAGGACTCCAATCAAGTTGTAGAAAATCTCAAGGATGATCAATGGAAAAAGCACCGAGCTCAATTTCGTGTCTCATAGCAAAGGGTCTGAATACTTATGTAATAGGTATTCAGTTTTTTATTCTTATAAATTGGCAAACACTTCTAAAAACTGTTTTTCGCTTTGTCATTATGGGGTTATTGTTTGCAATTGATGAGGAACATTTATTTAATCCATTTTAGAATGGCTTAACGTAACAAAATGTGAAAAAAGGGAAGGGGTCTGAATACTTTCGAATGCCTTGTAAACGACAAACTGACATTCAAAATGTCTCTATTCTTTTGGAACTGTTGTGAGTGTAAATGGTAAATGTGTCATTGTTTATTTTCACTTTGTTTATATTCTACAGCATTTCATTGCTTTGGCAATGTAACACGTTTCCCATGCCTTCAGAGAGCAGGTAGCACCACAACCCTAGTCAATGTCCCCTGTACATACCTCTGGTGAGGGCAACCTCAATGGGCACAGGAATTACTTTGGAGGAGACAAACAGGGTGCCTTTTCTGAACTTAAGGGAAGATGTCTGGCCTTAGCACCAAAGTTGGATGGAAATATTTGGTCGACCCATCTTTTCTTTAGTTTAACATGGTCGCTGGAGCAGAGATGGGTCTCTTGGGAAAAAAACTAATTTCGTTCTTAAAGACTTAAGATGAGCATACAATCGACTACGCTTGACCACATGGTTAATTCTGATATAGCTAGTGGAGCCTGGAGTACGTGATTTAGGCATAGACATTAGAAATGAATGGAAGGACAGTCACATGACCAGTGTGAAATGAATGGAAGGACAGTCACATGGCCAGTGTGAAATGAATGGAAGGACAGTCACATGGTCAGTGTGAAATGAATGGAAGGACAGTCACATGGCCAGTGTGAAATGAATGGAAGCACAGTCACATGGCCAGTGTGAAATGAATGGAAGGACAGTCACATGGCCAGTGTGAAATGAATGGAAGCACAGTCACATGGCCAGTGTGAAATGAATGGACGTAAGTTCACATGGTCAGTGTGAAATGAATGGAAGTAAGGTCACATGACCAATGTGAAATGAATGGAAGTAAGGTCACATGACCAGTGTGAAATGAATGAAAGTAAGGTCACATGACCAGTGTGAAATTAATGGAAGGACAGTCACATGGCCAGTGTGTTTAAAGGTCAGAGTATTAAGATATAAAGAAAATACCTTAAGATACATGAATGTCTGAGGAATTTTAATCATGAGATTTCTGTTGTTTGAATTTGGCGCCCTGCACTTTCACTGGCTGTTGTCATATCGATCCCGTTAACGGGATTGCAGCCATAAGAACTGACTTGCCGAGTTAAATAAAGGCGTAAAACATTTTAAAATTGGCCAAATCGGTGTTCAAAAATACCGATTTCCGATTTGTTATGAAAACTTGAAATCGGCCCTAATTAATCGGCCATTCCGATTAATCGGTCGACCTCTAGTACAGACCCCTAGCACTCACGTCCATAGCCATGAAGTGCTTTGAAAGGCAGGTAATGGCTCATATCAACACCATTATCCCAGAAACCCTAGACCCACTCCAATTTGCATACCGCCCAAACAGATCCACAGATGATGCAATCTCTATTGCACTCCACACTGCCCTTTCCCACCTGGACAAAAGGAACACCTATGTGAGAATGCTGTTCATTGACTASAGCTCAGCGTTCAACACCATAGTGCCCTCAAAGCTCATCAATAAGCTAAGGAACCTGGGACTAAACACCTCCCTCTGCAACTGGATCCTGGACTTCCTGACGGGCCGCCCCCAGGTGGTGAGGGTAGGTAACAACACATATGCCACGCTGATCCTCAACACTGGGGCCCCTCAGGGGTGCGTGCTCAGTCCCCTCCTGTACTCCCTGTTCATCCACGACTACGTGGCCAAGCATGACTCCAACACCATCAAGTTTCTGACGACAACGGTGGTAGTCCTGGTCACCAACAACGATGAGACAGCTTATAGGGAGGAGGTCAAAATGCCAMGACAACAACAACCTCTCCCTCAATGTGAGTAAGACAAAGAAGCTGATCATAGACGATAGGAAYATGAGGGCCTAACAGGCCCCTATTAACAATGAGGGGGCTGAAGTGGAGCAGGTCAAGAGTTTCAAGTTCCTTGGTGACCACATCACCAATGAACTGTCATGGTCCAAACTAGAGGTCGACCGATTATGATTTTTCAYCGCCGATACCAATTATTGGATGACCAAAAAAAGCCGATAACGAGTAATCGGCCGATTAAAAAAAATTCAAAAAAAATGTACTTTTTTATTTCTTTTTTAAATAAAAAATAATTATTTAATTTTTTTACATTAAATTATAGTTTTTTTGTAATAATGACAATTAAACAATACTGAATGAACACTTATTTAAACTTAATATAGTACATAATAAAATCTATTTAGCCTCCAATAAATAATAGGTGTCGCGGGTTCGTCTTGGGACCCTTATGGTTCGAACTCCGAGGTCCGGGGTATGGACTTGGCGGCGAGAAGATTGAGTCGGGCGGATTGTTGCAGTGGCTGGAGCATTGTGCTGGTTACGGCTGTGGGTGGTAGGCATCGTATAGAGAGGCATGAAGATGTATAGAGTATGGGGGGAAGATATTGAGAGATGTTGAGCGGATATGGGTCGTGACGTCGGCTCCTAACAGAGTTAAGTCTCTTGCTCAGAACATGA
>NW_019950118.1:0-927 GCF_002910315.2 Salvelinus sp. IW2-2015 | reverse complement strand
AAGATTGATTGTTTGTTATAAGTTTAATGCTAGCTAGCAACGTACCTTGGCTTCTTGCTGTCCTCGCGTAACAGGTAGTCAGCCTGCCACGCAGGTTCCTCGTGGAGTTAGAGCGTTGGACTAGTAACCGGAAGGTTGCAAAACGAATCCCCGAGCTGACAAGGTAAAAATCTGTCGTTCTGCCCCTGAACAAGGCAGTTAAGCCACCGTTCCTAGGCTGTCATTGAAAATAAGACCGTGTTCTTAACTGACTTGCCTAGTTAAATAAAGGTGTAAAAAATATATAGATATATATACAGATTTCCGAGTGTTATTAAAACTTGAAATCGTCTCTAATTAATCGGCCATTCCGATTAATCGGTCGACCTCCAGTCCAAACACACCAAAACAGTTGTGAAGAGGGCACAACAACACCGTTTCCCCCTCAGGAGACTGAATATATTTGGCATGGGTCCCCAGATCCTCAAAGTTCTACAGCTGCACCATCGAGAGCATCTTGACTGGTTGCATCACCGCCTGGTATGGAAACTGCTCGGCATCTGACCGTGAGGCGCTACAGAGGGTAGTGCGTACGGCCCAGTACATCACTGGGGCCAAGCTTTCTGACATCCAAGACCCATATACTAGGTGGTGTCAACGGAAGGCCTTAAAAATTGTCCGACTACAGTCCCCCAAGTCATAGACTTTCTGCTACCTCACGGCAAGCGGTACTAGGACCAAAAGGCTCCTTAACAGCTTCAACCCCCAAGCTATAAGTGCTGAACAATTAATCAAATGTTGCTTCTTGCTGTTTATTATCTATGCATAGTCACTTTAGACTAACCTGTACCCGCACATTGACTCTCTACCGGTACCCCCTGTATATAGCCTCAATATTGACTCTGTACCGGTACCCCCTGTATATAGCCTCCACATTGACTCTGTACC
>NW_019950117.1:0-9041 GCF_002910315.2 Salvelinus sp. IW2-2015 | reverse complement strand
TCTTGATAATTATCTTATACAAGAAGTATCATCAGTGGAGCACACATTAAGGTTGATATCTTCCTGTATTACAATTCATTCATAGACACTGTCATGCATTTTGATACTAAAATGCTTTCTAGGAGCAGCTCACAGCCGTACCGTTCTGAACCAGCATGCCCTCAGTGACAGATAGGGAGCCATTGTTAGGGGCTGGATCTATCTGCAGCAGCTTGCACATTAGAGGGTAGATGTGGACACTGTCAAAGGGCTCGGACAGATAACTCTTCTTGAAATCTGGTCCAAAAGCACGGAAGATGGTCTTCATGTCCATTTCGTCCATGTGGAATCCATGATCTCCTTTGTTTACGTAGACGATCAACCGCTGTTGAAATTACATGCATATCATAATTKTTTTWATTTTTTWAATCTGTGATATTTTTACTTKACYATTTTTTACTTTATACATAGTATATGAAGTGTSTTTAAAGTTAATACCAGTACCTACCGAGTTTAAGTTGAAACCTAGATCAGCAATGACAATAATAGGCTGCATTCTGTCATTCTTGGACAAATGAAAGTTCTCTGGCATATCTTCCTTCTTGTAGACTGTGAGGTTTGGGGCCTTCATGAGAGCATCATAAACCTGCTGTTCCTTTCCTTTCTTCGGTGTGATCATTCCAAACCCACCGTAGTCAAGGAGCTCAAAATAAACCAAGTTGAAGAAATTCAGGTATTTAGAGAGGATTATCTCATCTACAAGAGGTCTTTTTTTAACGGTGGTCATGCCATGGTCAGAGGTKATGATGATGTTCAGGTTGTCTGTCAAACCATCTCGCTGGATGGCCTCCCTCAGGTATCCGATGGTGCGGTCAATCTGCTTTATTATGGTTTTCCTGTCAGGATGGTCTGGTCCTTTGGCATGGCCCACGTTGTCAGGCTCTCCATAGTACAGAGTCACAAAGTCAAAATCTTCTTTGGTGAACCAGCTCAAAACAGTGTCAATATTCTGATGCCACTCTGTTTCGTTATCATCTTGTTGACCTGTTTCACCTGTTTTCTCAACCACCGCCCGGTTTACACTTTGACCACTGTAGTTGGCTCCTCCTCCTGGAAAGAAAAGAACCTGTCTTCAGGCCCTGAAAGAGAAAAGGATTAGTATGCTTGTTACGTGTCCGTCGCTTAAATTGAAGACCAATGTTGCAGCGTGGTAGGCCGTACATTTTCTTTCATATAAATGTCCACCAAAAAAAACAATAAAAAAACTCAACGAAACGTAAAGCTAGGAGTGCCAACAACTGCAACATAAAAAGACAAATCCCACAACTGAAGGTGGGAAAAAGAGTGCTGCCTAATATTGAACCCAATCAGAGACAGCTTTGCCTCTGATTGGGAACCATACTCGGCCAACATAAGAATATAAACATAAGATTTCCCACCCTAGTCACACCCTGACCTTACCAAATAGAGAATTTAAAAGGATCTCTAAGGTTCAGGACGTGGACAATGCTTGTATGTATGCTTCTAATTACAGGGTGTAGTAGGAGGTCTTAACTTTCATGCAAAGCTACTTCCTTCACATAAAAATAATCAAGTCAAATCAAACTTTATTTGTCACATGGCCGAATACAACAAGTGTAGACCTACCGTGAATTGTTACTTACAATGATCTTAACAACAGGAGTTGCACCCCTTCTGAAAAAATCTTACACTCGATACCTCCGATGTCAAAACTACAGAACAGTATCCCTTCTTTCTTTTCTCTCCAAAACTCTGAACTTGCCGTCCTTGGCCAGCTCTCTGGCTATCTCCTATCAGAATGACCTTCTTGATCCAAAATCCAGTCAGTTTCAAGGACTCATCATCTCAACTGAGACTGCTCTTCTCTGTGTTATCCGGTAGGCGCTCCGCACTGCTAAAAGCTAACTCTCCTCTCCTCTGCTCTATCCTTTCTAGACCCAGGGGTTGTCAAAGGTTCAAATGGACGGAGGGGCCAAAATAAAAAATTTAGACACAAGCGGAGGGCCGGACTGTTTCGAATGTTCATTGAAAAATTTTTTAAATTGACGCCATATTGAGTCTTAGTGAACCTGATTGAACTCTACTGAAAACCTTAACAAATATATTCCAATTATGAATCAATAAATAAACAAATTTTCTTATGGCTCTGTCAAGTAATCTTTAATTTTCAACAGATTCACAAAAGAAAATTTCCTTTATATAAAATCCCATTAACATGACAATTAAATGAAAGAAACCGGTATTCAAGGCACAGTAGTGCCTTATATTTCTATTTTAGCACAAAGTGCGGCTAAAAATTTATTTCAAAGGAAAAAAAAACAATTAATAGCAATTTTTCTATCATCACTCTAACTGAAATATTTTAAAATAAATTGGATTTGAAATACAATAAAATAAAGTGCACAAAAAATCTATTAATCAAAAACAACACTCTGTTTAAGGAGAGTAACATGCAGTGGAAAGACAATATTAAAACTTGAACTTTTAAACTTGACTGAGTAAAAACGTCTAAATTGTGATTGCACAGTAATGTTCACTTGTTGAGGTTGAGGGTGATACTTGGAGTGGTTGTCCCATTTATTCCACAAGTTCATCAATGTTCGGGGTAAGGCTCTGAGCCTGAGGAAATCCTAGATTGAGTGGAGAGTGTTCAGCAGTAAGTTCGACTTCTGTGTGATGTTTTTGTTCAGCGTTCATAAAGAAAACAGTTTTCACACAGGTATTGTGCTGCCAAACATTAGGACAACGTTTGAGCAGCCTGGATGCGCAGCTGGGCATGTGTCGGGGAGGAAACGGGCGAAACTCCGCAGCACCCACTGCCGCATATTTGCCCTCAGTGCATCATTGCATTGGAGGTTCAATCAAACTCCATTTGGAGTTTGGTGGTGAGCTTTCCACGTCAACAGCAAATGGTTACCGAGCAGTTTCCAACCTGCTTTTTTGGCTTCAAAGTCAGCAAATCGGGCGTCGAAAGTTCAGCGGCAACATACCTATTTTATCAGCCAACTGTGCCTCGGAACGGCACTGGTTAGAGATGCCTTATCTCTTTCGATGGTCTTGACAGCTGGGAAAGTGAGCTTCAAATTTCTTTTCCGCATCTGCGGTCTCTCCACAGAGTCAGTTTTGGTTTTAAATGCCTTCATGTACTGTACATATCAGAGATGACATGAATCCGGACCCTTGGCAGCTTGCAAGTTCATTGCATTCAGATTGACTCGTAATGTCACACAGAAAAGCCATTTCACACAAGGAAACATTTCGTCTCGGAGTTTGTGTTGTGTCTTTTCCCTTTGCTGTACAAGACAGACAAATCTCCTCACGAAGCTCGAAACATCTTTGAAGCACCTTTCCCTGGCTTGCCATCGAACCTCTGCTGTGATAAGCAAATCACCATGCTCCGTTTCTCAACTCCGTCAGAAAATCCTGAACTGGCGGTGATTCAAACCTTTGCTCTGATAAAGTTTAACTGGTGCGCGTTGATGATGCTCATTACATGCTCCATTTTCAAGGGCTTTACCGCACAACGCTTCTGGTTATGATACAAATGATAAGCTGTTCAGCTTCACCTTCGCGTTTTTCCTCTGCATCTTTTCCCGTATCTTCGCCACAGTTCCGTCCTGTGTTCCAACACATCGCAGTGTTGCTCCGTCGGTTTCAAACCCAGATTTTTCCCAAGGCAGGTCCTATCTCATTGTACACTCTGACACCTCTTCATACAAATCATTGCCCCGTAGTTGTTTGCCATGGCATAGGACGTAAAGCCAAAAAACTCCTCTGTCACGCCTTAGGCTGGGGAGTCCCACTCCGCGGATTGAAAATTGAAACTGGAGCAATGGTCAGAAATGTCGGTGGCTCTCATCCACAGCCAGGAATATGCAATGAAATCTTTTCCCCTTTTTCACCAAGCTGCTCTTTAGATTGATGGACACATGGTCTATCTCTTCGGCAATGGTGTTTCTTGCTCAGATCACATTTAAAAAGAGTTGCCCTTTTTCTGGGCAACTTCTCACAAACTTTAATCATGCAGTTTTTGATTGAAATCCCCCTCCGTAAATGCGCCGGGCTGATTTAGCGATCTCTCTGCCAAAATAAAATGCCTGACAAGCAGGCTGGGCTTGTGATTTGGCTTTTTTGAACAGAGCTGTCGAGATTTTGAGGCCTCGTTTTTAATTCCTCTGCCTTTTGTAGCCTTTGTTCCATTGTCCATATTTCTTGTTTTGTCCGCGTGTTTCGTTCATAATGTCGGCTCACGATTATACTCTTTCAGTTACCGCCACACTTTCTCCACACAGAAGACACACAGGTTTTCCAGTACCTCCGTGAACAATATACTCCGACTCCCACCTTGTTGAAACCCCGGTTCTCAGTGTCCACCCTTCGTTTTTGCCCATTTTTGATGGTATTCTGAAAGTTAATCTTTACTGTGGATGCTGAACGACTGCTGTGCCCAATAAATATTGAAATGAAGCAGCCTACTGTCCGGTGGCGTCACCGTTGCATTGTGGGAATGTAGTTATTGGTGCGTGTAAAAGATCTGCGGGCTGCGGCTTGCTGCGTCTGCGGCGGCCGGTTCTAATAATAAATCAAGATCCATCCCAGGATGGCCGAAAAAAACCTTTTCGCGGGCGGATGTGGCCCGCGGGCTTGACTCTGACATATGTTTCTAGACCTATTCGGCTGCCTCTGATACTGTTGAACCATCAGATCCTCCTCTCCACCGTCTCCGAGTTGGGCATCTCCGCGCGCCCAACGCTTGGATTGCGTCCTACCTGACAGGTCGCTCCTTACCAGGTGGCGTGGCGAGAATCTGTCTCCTCACCACGTCTCTCACACACTTGGTGTCCCCCAGGCTCTGTTTCTAGGCCTCTCTCCTATTTCTCGCTATACACCAAGTCACTTGGCTCGTCAATACCTCAACATGGTCTCCTATCATTGCTATGCAGACGACAAACAATTAAATTCTTCTCCTTTCCCCCTTCTGATGCACCAGGTGGCGATCGCATCTTGGCATGCATGGCAGACATATCAGTTGTGGGATGACGGATCACCACCTCAAGCTGAACCTCGGCCAAGACGGAGCTGCTCTTCCTCCCGGAAGGACTGCCGTTTCCATGATCTCCGCCATCACGGTTGACAACTCCATGTGTCCCTCACTCCACGACGCTAAGCAACCTATGAGCCCGGTGATGCCTAGGACCACCAACCTGTCACGATTCTCAACTAAAAACATCAAAAACGGCGAGTATGAGCCCGAAGTTCCCTGTAGGTTTTCACATTAGCATCTACAACATCAGCGCAAAGAGTACACACAATGCTCAACACGACAAGACCGGCGCACAGGTCCTACATCAAAGGACATCTTAGTTCATCTCCCCTCCAATCGGATTCACCCATGACCCCAACCACAAAACTCGCTGATTGGGACTTAAGAGAGCCCCCTGTTGCCCACTATATCACCCCTACAACTCAACTCGAACTCGCGACACAGCCGTTCTATAACGTGTTTCAACTTCCCAGATATAAGCTCACGTCACCCAGACTCTCCGCTCTCGTCAACAAGGCTTCCAGATTGAGCTCGCACCATCCAGCTAACAAAAGAGCCATGAAGAATGCTTGCGCTAACGAAGACTGTTAAATGAGAAAAGAGGAACAGGCACCCATCAAGTCCACCCATAACCAAGAGATCTCCTGATTCAGGCCCCAATACACCCAAACACAAGGCACATGCGTTAATCCACTTGGCCAACAAACCACTAATGCATCGCCTCCCTACCAACCTGACCCGGACAGCTACAGAAATTCAACGCTCAGCAGTACAAAACTGGTTCGCTGCTCTGGCCCCCAAATTTGCGTCGGACACCCAAACTCCACCTCACAGAAACGCAGCCGACAGCGGACAAGAATCCAATCATCACCTTCCCCGGAAGACAACCTAGTAAACCCCACCTTTAAGAAATACCGATAGACTCGGATAAACAACCAGTAAATCCTCCCCCTCCACCCCCACACGCCACCACTTAAAAAGATTTAGACTGCCACTACTTCGCTACAAGCTCGGCAATTAGTCTCCACACATGACTCGTCATAAGGTGATGCATTACAAACCAACTTTGTAAAGATCAGCTCAATGCGAATAAAAGCGTTCTTGCTATGAATTAAATGTAAAAATGCGCCAAATCGCAGAAGAGCGCGTACAAGCACAGCAACCAAGATCACTCTAACAAGAGCGAAGCACGAACAATCCCCTAGTCATATGCAAGAAAACGAAAACAGTAGCAACGGAGGCCCCAGAAAAAGAGAAAGCGAGGAAGAACACCTCCTGGACGCCGCCATCAGCAGATCAAACACCGAGCTACAGCTCCTCATACCCCCTACCACGCGTAACGGTTCCTTGGAACCAGCAAGACCGTAGCGCATAAGATACACCAATCTATAAGCTATAAGAATAAAACACGAGAAATATCGCACTACAGGATAACAGTCACAAAAACACGGCGGAACGAAAGAACCAAAAGCGTCCAACAAAAGACCAATCTGGACAAAGCGAGCGTCCAACACGTCAACACGGCGTCACAAGCCGTATACCACGAGTATAAGTAAACGAGTAACGACTCTAAATCGGTGCGACCGCTATATAGGTCTAATATACAAACAGCCTACAACCGATCATGGCAGAGTACACCTCAACCATCCCGCTCAAAGGTAGAACCTACGCCAAGCACCGCGGCCAGCACCCCGCCGTCACAAGCAGCGTAAGAAGGCGAACCACGAGGAAACGCGACGAAGAAGCCCTGATCCACCGCGCCAACCACACAAAGGATCCCATGAGCCTCACCTACAACCACAGCCCTCCGCCAACAGACGCGCCACGCAATCTCACGCGGAGCTAACCGAAGCAGCCAACAGCCAATCCACTGGTAAACGGAACAGCGGCAGATAGAAGATGGAGAAACAGCAGGATAATGCACACTAAAACTCCGGGGCAACTACCACAAGCCACGAACATTGAACAGATGAAAAAATCTCAGAAGACCAGTCATGGCGTAACGGGATCAGCGACCTGCACGAGAGGTAACTACGCCCGGCGTCTAAACCTTCCCAGCTAAAAATAGAAACGTACCGCCCCCAGCCGGGACTAACCAACCAAGCTCAGCCCGCCATAAACGCTCCTGTACAAAAAACCGGCTAAAAAGTAACATATCGGCGAAGAGCAAAACCTAGAAAAAGAGAGAACGTTCTCAAAAGAAGAACACATATACAAACTATTACATAAAATATCAACGACGCAAAGGTAAAAATTATACATCCGACCATAAACGCACCTCACCAATGTACGTTTCAAGAGCGTAGCACAAAATATTTTTACCAGATATAAACTTGTTTAAAAATGACTAAATAAACATATATTAAAACACAGCAAAATACACCACATAACAATAACGAAGACCGTAAATACAAGGCACACAAAACAAGTTAAATACACCAAAACCGGTTACCCGAAGGCAAAGCAGAGACCACAATGGCAGGCCAGGACTAAGGTTAGTGCCAAGTATAGTACATCTAAACGGTAGGGTGAACAGTGACCTCCTGAGCGGGGGGAGGAGGAGGCCCGGCGCTCACCACAATTGTAATAGTTCTGCCAGTGGTCTTCTATGGCTTCAGCCTTCACCGACCATCACGGAAGGAGAGTGTAAGGCTAAATCTTGCCATAATCTAGACAAATAAACGAACTATAGTAGATATTTAATGAGTCCCAGGATCTCAACTCCAATGACCAGTATCCCTCACCTGGTTTCTGTGCATGCTAATCCACAACCGGTAAAGGCTCCATTGTACCACACACTCACCACCCCTACCTTCACACCGGAATACGCGAGGGAGAGCGCCTCACGACTATCTCTAGGCTCGAACTATCTTCACTGAAGAATATGTAGAGACCAATCTACACTAATACATGTGAACCACACCCCCATCTATCCTCCTCAAGTCCATCTTCCCTTGTTGAGAGATACTGAGAAGAAGAAATAGAATGATATCGTAAAATATTTCCTCAATGCCAGCAAACCTAAATCCAGCCAATTGAATTGCTCTTATTAACTCCACCATTGACAATGTATGATAAAACAGTATCCAAAAACCTCAGTGAATTGTGTACTTATCAAAGGATAATACAAGAAACACAGATAAGAACAAATTTACAATTCAATTCAGCCAATGTAACCCTATACCTTAATAACTTTTATCACGTGTCTAATCAGCACGACATCTTAGAAAAATCTAGTACTGCATAAGCAATTGTCGGGGTTTTCCTAGACAATTAAAACAAAAAATGAAAACAAATAAGGTAGAATTTCCAATTTCACCAGAAAATACTCTCGGCGATCAAGGTTAAAGTGAGGTCAATTGCCCAGAGATACCAAAGCTAACGCAATCACGTTTGAGAGAGATTATGATATTTAAATAATAATAACAACCCGACAAGATATGATACAGAAATGTGCACATATACAGCTGAATACATTTCCTATTTATTTCACATTCTTTTATTATCTTACCTTTAACTATTCATACATTAGGCAAGTTCCCAGTTAAGAAAACAAATTCTATTTTCATATGACGGCATCAGGAACAGATGAACCAGAGTAACTGCCTTGTTCAGGGGAACACGCCAAACTACTAATAGTTATGTCCTAAAAAAATCTGTACCAAGAACATTTAATTACATTATTTACTCCCTTTAGCGAGATAAGAGACGAACTTACAGGAGCAATTGCGTTAAGTGCCTGTCCTCAAGTGACACATCAACAAAAATGTTCACTAGTCGCCATCTTAACCACATAAGGCTAACCTGCCACCAGAACACTGGCAAGTTGAGCGCTACTTTGTGCTACGTCGAGCTCGAACGCATCATGGTCAGACTGGGATTATCAATGGGCCACATGCCACAAAACAACAACTGTTATGAAAAACTGAAATATTTGACCAAAGAAAATCAATTTCAATAACCTCATATCTACAAGTCAGTAGGTAGCATTTGACCT
>NW_019950116.1:0-9043 GCF_002910315.2 Salvelinus sp. IW2-2015 | reverse complement strand
GTGTATGTCTGCCTCATGGTGTTCTTACTATCCCAGCAAAAGCCCTTAAAGTTGTATTGAAGAAGAACTGTTGAGTATCATTTACTGCACTACTACCCAGATAGAGATAGAATTTTGGGTGTGCTTGTGTCACAGTGGATTGACCTTCCGGAGGTTTCCCTGAAGGCTGCTGCAGATGTCATTTTCAGAAGGCGCAGGAAACGAGCGTGTCACAGTCGAGTGGAGTTCCTCTGTTCGTGGCACACGGCCCGATGGGGACGCCACAGAGTGGAAGGTGAAGGAGATGAAAAAACAAGGCTCCGACTTTGTGTCCACTTTTCCACGCCCGCTCCCGCACGTTTCCGGTGTCTGACTTGAAGGCCAAGCAGGCCACTGGACTTTTCTGTCTTGCGTAACATAATGCTAACTGTGACATGGTTAACATTCCAACGCTTAACCTCCACCTTCGCCGCCACAGTTTAGTGTCACACTCCCTGATGGAAAAAGCAATTCCCAAAATTAACAACTAGAGCTTATATAAACATACAGGGCATTTTGGAAATTCAGTCCTTGACTTGTTCACACTTGTTACTTTACAGCTTTCAAAAAATGGATAAAGTAGTCACGTTTGTCATTTTGGTGAATGTTGTGGATTCTGAAGAAATTATTCAATTTAGATAAAGGAATACGTAAAAAATATGAAAAAAAGGGGAGAGTCTGAATACTTTCGAATGTACTGTGAACATTGGCGACACTGGTGTGGGGTAAGTCTGGGGACAGTGAACCATAATGGCAGTTTTAGGCGTTATACACTTGGGAATACGTCCTGTTCTTTGGGATAGGGGAAATTAGTATTGTAACACGAAAATTGTGCTGACGTGAGCGGAAGCTTTTACAATGAAACACCATGGTGTGCTGAGAACATTACTAGCTAGTCAATCCTTGCTAAGCGTCCCCCGTGGGAGGGACCTCAATCCTGTCCTCCAATCGCTTCGAGGAGATGAGGAAACAAGGTGTGAAGAAAGCAAGGAGATTTGAGCGCTTGTAAATCAGACACAGCCAATTTCTCCTCCACTCTGACTCATCCATTTCCTTACTGTTGTTTTTAGAGGATAAAGAAGATCCCCTGCCGCACGGGTCGTCTGCGTCACTTCCTAACAGCACCTCTTAAGACGTGCGGTTCTACAACAGCTCCTAGCTACTGCCAGACATCCATGGACACACAGTTGCTCTGGAAAATAAGGATCTATGCCCTGTCACTGAGCGGAATCAGATTTACAGAGGCGCTCAGTATCCGGACAAGCTAGGTACAACAGCCAGACAGCAGGGCCACGTTTTCTGGACCTAGCATGAATCTTAGTGTGGCTTAAAATCTCTATTGAAAGCTGCTTTTTAGTCCAGGACTAGGCTTAATTTCTGGGTCCAGGAAACCAGCCAGTGTTCATACTATTTGCCGTAAGTCATGGTGAGAGAAGATTTGACAAACTGGCTCTCTGTGTGTTTGCAGGTTTCCCTCATACTTTTCGACTTGCTGTCACACCAGAAGAATGTCTCAACCTTGCAAACCATGTCCCCTGAAATGGAGCCACCCTCAGGGCAACAACAGCGTAATGGGTCAAGCTATCCACATTTGTTCATTTCATTATGTCGGTGACGCCGAGGATGTAACAAAGGAGGCCGCCTCCCTCTTCTCCTAAAGCAGTTGGCTCACCCGCTCGCTGCTACTCCACCTGCTGCTGAGGGGATGGAGTCCTAAGGAGAAGGGGAGGGTTTGCCATCTTTCTGCCCCTGGAACTCTGGCCTGTTGAGTACCAGATGCACTTCTAGAAGGAGAAGACTGACCTGAATCTTTTTAAAAACCTCTTCTTTGTCATGAAACCATATACTGGATAGTTAATGTATTTTTACTTTCAATTCTTATACTAATGTCCCCATAAGCTCGTTCACAGAAGAAATATCAGCGACAACGAGAAGCCGAGATTGAACTTCAGGGGAAGGAAAGAGGAGTTGTACAAACAGTTCAGTTGTACACTGAATGCATTCCTCCATTTTAATCCAACCCTCTGAATCAGAAAGGTGCAAGGGGGCTGCCTTAAATCGACTCAACGTCGTCGGCGCCTTGCTCAGGGCAGAACGACAGATTTTTACCTTGTCAGCTCGGGGATTCGATCCAGCAACCTTTCGGTTTCTGGCCCAACGCTCTAACCACTAGGCTACTACCCAACTTTTCTAGAGTTTTCCCCGTTAGTTGACACTATCAACGTTTCCCTTTACTGTGGGAATTGTGATCGAATCAACACAATATTAGCCATTTTCAATGCAACATACCGAAACAAAACAAACGATGCTAGACTTAGTATGCGAAACTAACTATGCAAGAGATTGTAGGCAGAACGCATCGGAGTAGGATTATATTGCATTGACAGGCACAACTCAGGCCCGTACTCTACACAGACCGGTGCGCAATAACCAATCAGAGCTGCAGTAGGGCTATATGCAAATAGACCATTGCCACATATGGATCTGTGCCATTCACTTTGAACTGGACTGACTGTGTATACAGCATGAGCGGTCGTGAGTTAGTTGCACTTGTTTTTAGAGCAAAGCGAGAGCTACGTGTAGCGACGTGCACATTTGTTCATATCCTTTCCTAGTTAGTGAGTTATTAGCCCAGTTATAGATCAATTGTAGTCAGCAATTGGGGAGTGATTGCTTCCTACAAGAGCACAAAACGTGTACATCTTTGAAATGCAGGTCAGGTAAAGAGCTTTTTTTTTTGTCTTAAAAGGGCAGTGTTGTATTTTGAGACGGGCATGAATAAGCTAAGTAGCCAATAGGCAGAGGGTAGCATAATTTGCCTGATTCTCTGTAATAGTGGTATGGGAGTAATGATGCATTTTATTTTATAAAGTGGTTTCTTACATCAAACAACACAACAGCATTTTCAGTCACCTCCTTGTCTGAAGGACAAGTGGATAAACAGGTTAATGTCAAGCTCTGCATGGTTTTTTTTTCAAGTCTCATGGAATGTAGGCTTACATTGAACACCACACATTGGCTGCTACTGTAGGCTGAATGATAGAACAGCTATTTCCATGTTAAAATGTTATGAAATGCATTTTCTCCATAGTTTATGGTAGGCCACTCTGGTAGGCCTACATTATGATCAAGTAGCCACAGTAGCCTACTTGACCACTGTTAAAACTAACTTAAAGCGGGTGCAGCCTCCGTGTTCACAGTAAACGCACGCCAGAATTTTCACAACTTTCAAGTTTGCACTCAGCAGGCCTGAAATTTGCTTAGTGATGGAAAAATGAGAGGGAACATTGCTTATGACACTATTAAAGAGACATTACACTCCAAAATAAACATCTTAAAACATCTGACAAACCTCAAAAGTCAAGGTGAGTCCACATGCCACAGCATTGGTTGTGCAGATCCAGCTTAATGCCTAAATTATTCATATCTCAAATGAATGTAAAAGATAATTTTACGGTGCTCATCTTTAACATTTATTTTGTATTGTGGCTATAAGGGTATAGCTATATGGATCTACAAAACAAATGTCCTTGGGTAAAAAAAAACACACATTTGAGGCCTGAAAATAACTGACTTTTGAGTGAAATTTACCAGAAACGGAAAGTAAATGATTCAATTGTATTACAATGCCTCTCTAGGCCATTTCCTAGAATTGGTGATTACAATCTATGGTCCAAATCCCACTGTGAAATTACGTCTGACTGATTAATTTCCTCTCTTCTATATTTTGTTAGCTTATGTGCACAGTTGAGGACCTGAAAGAGATGGGCATTCCATTGGGGCCAAGGAAGAAAATTGCTAAATTTGTCAAAGAAAGAGCAATTAAGCAGGTGAGCATTTAATCGTCTTTGTCTTTCAGACACCAGTGTTGTGTTCAACAGGAAGAAAATGTTTTGAAATGGGCCGGTACTACCTGAACTTAGAATACAACATTTGATCTATTCCAAAATGTTTCACTACAGTGTGCTGTACTGAACACAACCCAGTGATGGCTAAAACTGTGTCAACTGAACATAATCTTCTGTGTTCGTGTGCCTTCTATCTTCGGACTCTTTTCGTCAGGCAGCACAAGATAAGAAGGCAGCAGAAGTGAAGGTGGCCAGTCAAGAGGTCGTCCCCGCCCAATTAAGTGAGTCCCTCCCAGGGCCCGGCACCACGAAGCTTCCTGTTGGCGGGACTTACTCGTCCGTCCATGTGGATTACAACTACTTCAAAGTTGGCACTGGACAGGTAAACCTCTGCCAGGATTCAATCAGATCAGCGTAACCCGCGTAACTCTTCGTTGCTTTTGTTTAGGCGGTGTCGAAGGTGTAACTGCGTCAGAGCGGTCAAATCCTCAAGCGGCTCCTGGTGTTACCGATCGCAGACGTTGCAGTTGGATGCACCGAGTCGCAGCCGTGTTACGGCCGTTTGAAGACTGGACTGTTGTTTTCTAGTGACATTAATTTGGATACATCCATAACAATGAGCTAATGAGGCGCGATTTCACCTGGCATAGAAAATGTGCTCACTCGTCAGGACACTGTTGTTCAGAGGAGCTAGCCAACAGCACCGCTAACACAATCACTTCAAACTGAAGCTGGAAAGACTGCAAACTAGCTGCACTTCTTTTCACCGTTTTTCAATTGGCATCTTTGTATACTGTATATCCATAAAAATGATGCCAGCTGAGTCATGATTCGACTGGCTGAGAAACGCTGCCTGCCCCTCTGTCTCCTCCTGACACGTTCATTACTATGGGACAGCTGGAGATCCAAAGCAAATGTAGGAGAGACAGACAGCAAATTTATACAAATATCCCCTGTTGAAAACMAAATGTTACTCTCAAAGTAATGTGAGATAATGTTTAGATGCTTTTTATAAGTGGAGATCAAGTTACACATCCGACGCGCCTAAACAAAAGTAATGAAAAGCTATACATTTGTCAGCTAGCGCGGGTTTCCGCTGATCTGATTGGATCCCGACCCCACAACATGACGTTAGTGTGGAGTAGTGACGTTAGCCTACAGCCTTTCTGTAATGTCATGCATAAGCATACATTTTCATCGGGGCACATGTAAAAGCACTGTCTGGTGTTGGTGTTCTGCCCCATAGGTGTCGGTGGTGTACCACACTCTGGACTTTGAACCGGTGAATTTCTTTGCCCTGGGATCTCCCATAGGGATGTTCCTCACAGTGCGAGGGCTGGAGAAGATTGAGGAAAACTACCAGCTACCCACCTGCAAGGGGTTCTTCAACATTTACCATCCGGTTAGACAATCTTCCTCACAAGTGTTCTGAGCGGAGTATGGGTGTGCATGCAGATGACATACTGAATGTGACAGGATTGCCACTGTCAGCTATAAAGCACATTGTGACAACTGTTTACGTAAAAAGGACTTTATAAATACATTTGATTGAACTGTGACATGGTTAATGCCAATGTGTTTAATTAAAGTAGATCAGGGTAGCAAATACATGATTTGATATGGAAGGGTGTAATAAATAATTTCCCCAAATGTTAAAATATCTGTTTGCTCAAACTGTTTGTTTTAGCTGGACCCAGTTGCTTACAGGATTGAGCCCATGATCCTGCCAGACCTGGACTTGAAACCTGTTCTGATTCCACATCACAAAGGGAGGAAGAGGCTGCATCTCGGTATGGAACTATAGATTCACCGCTGGCTATTTTATCTTCAGATTTGTGTTCTATTTATTACCATCGCCAGGTGAACCCTACCATTGTCATCACTGTCTCTTCCCATTTTGAAAATGACTAATCAGACCCTGGTCTCCGAGGAAGTGAACAGTGTTTCCCCTATATTTATTTAGCAGCGGTGGCCACCACTGCAAAAACAATATATTTTTTAATGATATATATATCACAGAGTGTACAAAACATTAAGAACCATTTCCTAATATTGGGTTGCACCCCCCCAGTTTGCCCTCAGAACAGCCTCAATTCGTTGGGGAATGGACTCTACAAGATGTCGAAAACGTTCCACAGGGATGCTGGCCCATGTTGACTCCAATGCGTCCCACAGTTGTCAACTTGGCTGGATGTCCTTAGGGTGGTGGACCATTCTTGATACACACAGGAAACTGTTGAGCTAGAAACACCCAGCAGCGTTGCAGTTCTTGACACAAACCGGTGCGCCTGGCACCTACTACCGTACCCCTTGCCACCACTGCTGGGGAAAAATCAGAGTGGAAACACTGGTTAATTACAGGACGTAAATCAAATACAATGACTCAGATCTTGGCAGAGTGAAACCTCACCAACAGAACACAAAGAGCAGTCCTGGAAGACCAGGATTCCAAAGTGTAGTATGTTTAATTTATGTCAGTGAGGTTTACAATCATGGGTTGTTTTGTGTGTGTGGCAGAGCTGAAGGAGAGTCTCTCCCGCATGGGTTCAGACCTGAAGCACGGCTTCATCAGCTCCCTGAAGAGTGCCTGGCAGACCCTCAACGACTTTGCCCGTGCTCACACCTCCAATGCCCAGCTGGCAGCCGAGCTCGCTATGGTGGCCAATCAGATCAAGGAGGAGGAGGAGAAGCATGCACACAGTGAGGGTGAGTATAAGAGTGATTTTAAATAAGTCATGAAATATTGCTCTTTCGGTTTATTTGGATAGGGCTTTAAAAACCAACTTTATTTAAACGTCAAAACGTTGGTTAGTCGCAGAACACAGGATAGTGGAGAGTCCTGAGCTGCTGAGAGAAGAAGAGCCCCAGGTGATAATAGGCATGCTGAACGGGGGGAACCGCATCGACTACGTCCTACAGGAGAAGCCCATCGAGAGCTTCAACGAGTACCTCTTCGCCCTGCAGAGTCACCTGTGCTACTGGTATGAAAATCCGCTCTGCTGCTTACTCTGGCTCTTTTTATATTAAGGTGGAAACAGAGATGTTGATCAACGTGCACTGTTGAATACATTTCATGGCTGGATCGGCCAATCATCTCATTCTGGCCCTTGGGTACTCCACATGAGGTCATACTTGTGTGTGGTTGTTAAAAGCTGCTGTTTGATGAAAACGTTGTCATGTTATAACAGCTTTACCTCCCATTTTGTGTCTACTGCTTGATTAGAGTTTTGAACCTGAGGCTTAAGACCTGCTCCAAGGCTTGGATAACATTTGTCTTCTCTACACAGCTGATCTATTTTGAGTTGAGGTATTCTGTTTGAAAAATAATCCCGTGTGCAGACATTGATTTATTTGTCCCTTTTCTTTTCCCCAGGGAGTCTGAAGATACAGCCCTACTACTCCTGAAAGAGATCTACAAGACCATGGGGATAAACCCAGAACAGATTTTACATTAATGCAACGGATTGGTAACCTGGTGGAACCACCCTGATTGCTGCGTTCATTCCGTTTCACTGCACGTAAGTGAAATAGAATGGTGAATGCAGTGATCAGGCCGGTTCCACCATGTTAATGGATTGGTTGGAGTGAAAAATAAACCTTTCTGAAACCCTCATACTCCCCATCAGGTTTGTCCATGTCAATGATTTTTGATTTGATATTGTATATGGTTCTTTGTTAGTATTCATTGATTCTCATAGTCTATTGTATGAGGATGAATATGCTTGTAATATGCCCTTTGTCTTAAATTAAGAAAATAGATCAAATTAGTGGATTGATTCCAAGGACCACTTTACTTGTTTGAAATCAAATTTTTATAGCCTAAATTATAGAAATGGTGAGGTTTGCTGAACTATATGAAATTAAACATTTACAAGAGAAATCACAGAAACTGCTAATTTAAGTATTTACCTCAAATGTATTTTATGTTTAACAATAGCCGTAAAATAAACCATTTACTTTCACATTACTTGTGACTCTTATTTTCAGTCTTCGGTGCTTTTTATGTAGAATTTTTGTCGATTTGTTGCACAGGTAAGACTGCCACATATCCTCTTAAGTCTGGGTAGAAAAAGACAGCATTTACTTTCTGCTTTACGATTTGTGTGTTCCTAGTTTGCTTAAATAGAGAAAATACAATACTTGTTTTTCAGTTGTGTTCAGGAAAAGATTGAGCTCTGAGGCATTCAAGAACAAAGACTGGAAACCTATTGTATACAGAGGGAGGAGCAATGTTTAATGAGAAAATAAGCATTTAACAAAAATTAACTCGAAGGCAGTCATGACTCARGTTTGATACAAAAAGGTGGGCAACCTTGATCATAGTTTTTCAACTGGTCATTCAATACCGTTTTCGTTGAATTCAACATTACACACCGTTCTGTCATACTGAATGCAACCCTGTTACATAATCGCAAACATGTTTTGCTTGCTCTAACATAATACAACTTTGGACAAATCTAAATTACCATCACATTTTTTCCACTTCAATGGGTAGTTCCAAGTAATGTTTTATCAATAAAGATAAATGGTACCTGCCGACATTCAGGGCTCTATTCAATCCGTACCCTAGGTCGAAAAAAATACAGATAATGTAATAATTCCATGTGGCAATTAGAAAATAAACACTTTCATTGGCCCAGCACGGTTGCTGATTCTACAGGATTAGCATTGAAAATGTGACATCAAGTAATAATGGCTGTAGATCTGAAAACATTTAAATATATAGAATGCAATTAAAACATGTGTTTGCTGGGTAGTTATCTGAAATTCACTACGATTGTGTTTATTTTCCACTTTGATGGCGAACTTTCTTTACTGCTAACACTCTGCTCCGGTGCATTTATTTTGGAACGCTTCTGCACGGAATTATTACGTTTAAACCTTTATCACAGAAGTATCGCGTGATTGAAATGTAAAGGCAATTTCCCCATTGTTAGCGGAGACTGCATTAAGGGTAAACACTTCATATGTCGGAACGCTTCTGCACGGAATTATTACGTTTAAACCTTTATCACAGAAGTATCGCGTGATTGAAATGTAAAGGCAATTTCCCCATTGTTAGCGGAGACTGCATTAAGGGTAAACACTTCATATGTCAGCATAAATCGGAAATTACCTTTACATTTCTATCGCTCAATTTTTGGGGGTTTATTCAATTCTTATCGCGGAAGTGCAGC
>NW_019950115.1:8702-9050 GCF_002910315.2 Salvelinus sp. IW2-2015 | reverse complement strand
CTACAACCCTGTCCTGTTGCTATCTGTAGGACTACAACCCTGTCCTGTTGCTATCTGTAGGACTACAACCCTGTCCTGTTGCTATCTGTAGGACTGTAATCTGCGATCTGTTTGCAGACCTATGGTTGGGGCTATAACTGTAACGGGCAGCTTGGTCTGGGCAACAATGGGAACCAGCAGACCCCGTGTAGGATCGCAGCTCTACAGGGAGTCAACATTATACAGGTGAGGAGTCAACATTACACAGGTGAGGCGTCAACATTACACAGGTGAGGCGTCAACATTACACAGGTGAGGCGTCAACATTACACAGGTGAGGCGTCAACATTACACAGGTGAGGCGTCAAC
>NW_019950115.1:0-7785 GCF_002910315.2 Salvelinus sp. IW2-2015 | reverse complement strand
TCAAGCTACCATTCTTCACACAGTAGCAGAGATAGCAAGTTTGCGTACATCTACTTTGCGACAGCAAGGTATGCCTTGCTGTTAAAGCAGGGTGAGGGCGTCAACGTGTTGGGATGCTCAAACGTAACAGGCTTGAGCGAAAGGTTGCTAGTTGCGTCAACATTATACGACAGGGTGAGATGTGCAGGGTTTGCTGGTTGCGATTCACATAACATTACACCGGTGAGGCTTGACGCCTGGCCGTGAAAGTCCAGCTCCCCATTGAAATACACAGGTGGTAGCGTCACATATAACTCAGGCGTCTCAGAGGGAGTTGGGTACAGGTGATGCTGCAAAAAACACGGTGCGGTCACATTACACACCCTCTTCATTGAAATAACTCAAGTTGAAGGCCAGACACCGGTGTAGGGGTTTTCCATCTGTACGAAACTCATCCATTATGACTACTGATACCAAACTCTTCTCCTGATTGTGTGATTTTGTAAAAAGCCTTGTCCCCAAGGGGAAAATATGGGGTTGGGGCAAGAGGTCTTTGCGCGCTATTTCTAACACTCTAGCATCTCACCTTTTTGGGTTAGAGATGTCCGCGCTAGAGTTAATAGGATGCCGACATGTCTAACAAACAATATTAGCAGTCTGTCTCAACCTATTCATCCGGTTTCCCTCCTTTAGCCGTTTTCTCTGATCTGTTCTTCGCACGCGTCCAACATCTTTCACACAGGTGAGAGCGTCAACATTACACTCTTTCTACGCCAGCGTCTGTATTCTCTCTCGTCTCTCTTCTTCTCTTCTCATCTCTTCTTCTCATCGTCTCTCTGTGCTCCTGTGTCTTCGTCATACTGTTGTTCTATCTCATGTCTCTCATCTCATCCAGTGTGATCCGTCCTCTTGCTCTCGTCTCGTTCTCTCTGTCTCTGTACTACCTCTATCTTAACATACCTCCAAAATCTCTTCACCCTCCAAGGGTCTGAGGTCCCAGGGTAAGGAATCAATGTACAACTCGAGTGGTTGCGGTGGCATTGCGTTCCAGTTATCCCTAGCGGCTGGTTCTCCATACCCGTGACGTCCCAGAATTCTAATGACCAAGGCTATTTCAAGCACCACTGGGTGGCTAGGGAGGCCCCCGTCCCCCCCAACCCAAAATGTAACAACCGAGTTTGGTGAGGTTTGCCCGTCACACATCTACCAAACCACGGAATTTGAAGACCACTGGCAGAGGGGAGTGTGGAAGGCCGAGGTCAACGAATCTGAGTCAACAAGCGCTCGACGATGCGTCCACTGTCTGTGAGTTACCGAGACTGTCGCTCACACATCATTTATTTGCTCATCATCAATCTTATATCAATCCCTTAGGGAAGCATGTTAGTTTGTGGACAGGATGCGTCTAACAGTTAATCAGGATACTAGGCATTACACAACAGGTGAGGCCGGAGACAACAACATTTATACAATTCAACACAGAGGACCAGGCATGGCATATTGGCGATTGATTTTAGCCCCGATCGTGGCGCGATATACTGTTATTAACAAGGTGAGGAAAACCGTTGAGGGCGAAGCGTTCGGATCTAAGAAGATTTACTTACAGGTGCAAGCTGGCGCGCTGTCTATGGTACACTCTAGGAACAGGTGTGTGATTTCTCGACAGATACGACATGTACCCACAAGGTTAGAGCAGCACTATTCGCCAACATTCCAGTACAGCGCTGAAGAAAAACCGCGCAACTATTATAAACATTCGAAGGAGCGTCCATGTGGACGGTCCGGTTGTCTGATCCTGATTTGTGAGTCATACACCATGTACAGAAGCATGTTGCATCCACACTAGGTGACTGTGTGGGGGGAATCGGCCGTACGCCAACAATTGACACACTTTTTTTATAGGCAGGATAGAGACAATGTTGTTTATTTTCAGAGATAAACATCGTAGCGAGGTGTTTTGACGAGACATAGAATCGGGGTTGGCCAATATTTTACTATCTTTGGCAAAGAGCAGTATGGTAGAGCGCGTTTGTTCAACATATATAAAAAAAATGTAGTGGCCTTACTTCTCAAAAACATCAGAGATAGAACGAAAAGTTAGCCGATCAACTTACTTAAAAGAAAAGAAGAATAGAGAGTACATATAAAAAGAGATAGAGAGAAGTATCAACATTACACCTTCAACAGAGATTGAGTAATTGGGACCGTACATATTTATTCTCATAGAAAGATGAGGCACACGATTGGAACTTGCAAATATAACAAGAGTGTGGAGATTTCAAAACATGTCACAACAGAGTGCTCCGGCGTCAAATTAAGTCAGACAAACAAGGTAGAGTTAGCTTTGGTCTTTTGACACGTCTTCAACATCTACACAAAGTTCAGATAGAGAAAATTATTATTGCGTCTATAATAACAATATGTTGACACACTCAGAGTAGAGAAGCAGATCTAATTAACACATTGGAACTGACTTATATCGTCAGGTGAGGCGTCAACATTACACAGGTGAGGCGTCAACTCCAACCTACTCTGTTAAGCTCTTGTGGTGGGACTCATGGTTGGTTGTGCAGGTAGGAAGACACAGGGTAATGACATAGGGAAGGTCTGAATATTAACTTCCTGTTTGCCTGTGCCGTGGCAGGTTACTTGTGGCTACGCCCATACGCTGGCGCTGACAGACGAGGGCTTTATTACGCTTGGGGGCCAACTTTACGGGCAGCTGGGGACAGGCAACAAGATAACCAGGCTGTCCCACACTCATCAACACAGACAAGGAGAGGTGAGTTCCTCTGTTCCGGGTAGGACGGCCTCCGGGTAGGACAGCCTCCGGGGTAGGATGGCCCTCAGGGTCCCAGGGTAGGACGGCTCCGTGGTAGGACGGCCCTCGGGCCCCAGGGTAGGACGGCTCCGGGGTAGGACGGCCACCAGGGCTCCAGGGTGGACGGCCTCCGGGTAGTACGGCCACCAGGGCCCCAGGTTAGGACAGGCCTCCGGGTTAGACAGGCCTCCGGGGTAGGACGGCCCTCAGGGCCTCCGGGGTAGAACGGCCACCAGGGTCCAGGGTAGGACGGCTCCGGGGTAGGACGGCCACCAGGGCCCAGGTTAGGAAGGCCTCCGGGGTAGGACAGGTCTCCGGGGTAGGCGGCCCTCGGGGCTCCGGGTAGGACAGGCCTCCGGGTAGACAAGCCTCCGGGGTAGGACGGCCCCTCAGGGCCCCAGGGTGGACAGGCCTCTAGGGTAGGACATCCTCCAGGCCCAGGGTAGTACAGCCTCCAGGGTAGAACAGCTTCCAGGGTAGGACAGCCACCAGCCTCCAGGGTAGGACAGCCTCCAGGGTAGAACGGCCTCCAGGGCCAGGGTAGGACGGCCTCCAGGGTCGGAAAGCCTCAGGGTTGGACAGGCTCCAGGGTAGGACAGGCTCCAGGGTAGGACAGCCATCAGGGCCCCAGGTAGGACACGCCTCCAGGGTAGGATGGCCCTCAGGGCCCCAGGGTAGACAGCCTCCGGGGTAGGATGGCCTCAGGTCCCAGGGTAGGACGGCCTCCGTGGTAGGACGGCCCTCAGGGCCCAGGGTAGGACGGCCTCCGGGTAGGACGGCCACCAGGCTCCATGGTAGGACGGCCTCCGGGGTAGGACGGCCACCAGGGCCCAGGTTAGGCAGGCCTCCGGGTTAGGGACAGGCCTCCGGGGTAGGACGGCCCTCAGGGCCTCGGGTAGGACGGCCACCAGGGCTCCAGGGTAGGACGGCCTCCGGGGTAGGACGGCCACCAGGGCCCAGGTTAGGACAGGCCTCCGGGGTAGGACAGGCCTCCGGGGTAGGACAGGCCTCCGGGGTAGGACAGGCTCCGGGTAGGACAGGCCTCCGGGGTAGGACGGCCCTCAGGGCCCCAGGGTAGGACAGGCCTCTAGGTAGGCACCTGCCTCCAGGCCCCCAGGGTAGTACAGCCTCCAGGGTAGAACAGCTTCCAGGGTAGGACAGCCACCAGGTCCCAGCGTAGGACAGCCTCCAAGGTAGAATGGCCTCCAGGGCCCAGGGTAGGACAGCCTCCAGGGTCGGAAAGCCTCCAGGGTTGGCCAGGCTCCAGGGTTGGACAGGCTCCAGGGTAGGACAGCCATCAGGGACCCAGGGTAGGACAGCCTCCAGGGTAGGACAGCCTCCAGGGTAGGACAGCCACCAGGTAGACTTGGGCGATATCTAGAGGTCCATACCTTCATATCTTTCTGGTATCACACGCCGCTCTACAGCATTATCCTGGTGTACGTTTGTTAATGGAACTGCCATAGACAATAGCCTACGCATCGACACCCATACAACTTTAGTGGAAGTAGTGCTTGTTATACGCCGCAAAGAGATCTGTTCTTTGGTGACATGTTAAACCCAGGTCCTGGATTGGAATCTCACCTTGTCCTTGTCAAATGAAATGAAGAAACTCGCTAGTGTGTTCTTTTGGTCTCATCTTCCCCATACTGATACTAGTGGTGGCATACCATTCATTGGCAATAGCCCCGTTTATACCTTGTTCTAACTTGCCTCCTTTGTCCTGATCTTGTCCACATTCTGAATGTGCCCACATTTCCAGACGTCATTGTGACCAGATTTCCTGGTTCCTTTTGTTCAAATTATTTCACAGCTACTCTTTCAAAATATCTATTCTAAGAAACATAGTGATGTAATCAGTCAATGGTGCCACCAGCCAATGATTTTAGAGGGCGGGATAATGGTGCCACCAGCCAATGATTTTAGAGGGCGGGATAATGGTGCCAATGATTTTAGAGGGCGGGATAATGGTGCCACCAGCCAATGATTTTAGAGGGCGGGATAATGGTGCTACAGGCCAATGATTTTAGAGGGCGGGATAATGGTGCCACAGGGCAATGATTTTTAGAGGGCGGGATAATAGGTGCACAGGCAAAATGATTTTAGAGGCGCCCCGATAATGTGCCCCGCCAATGCTTTAGAGAGCGGGTAATGTGCCACCAAGCCATGGTTTTAGAGCGCGGGTAATGGTGCCACCAGCCGGTTTTAGAGGCGGATAATAGGCACCAGCCAATTATTTTAAAGACGGGGGAGAATGGTGCCACCCAGCCAATATTTTAGAGGGCGGGGATAATGGCTGCCACCAGCTATGATTTTAGAGGCGGGTAATGTTGCCACAGCCAATGTCTTTACGAGGCGGGGATAAGGTGCCCACAGCCAAATGATTTTACGAGAGCGGGATAATGTGCACCAGGCCAATGAGTTTAGAGGCACCCGGATAAATGGTGCCACCAGCTAATGTTTTAGAGGGGCAGTGGATAATGCTGCGCCACACCACCAAGTATTATTTATGACGAGGGCGCGAAGGGGCGGGTAATGAGTGGCCACCAGCAGTGATTTTGAGAGATACGCGAGGAACTGAATATATGGGTGCACCAGCCTAGATAGCAATAATAATAGAGAGAAAAGAGAGGCGCGAGGAGAAGGAAAAGCCAACGATACATGCGTGCGCACCAGCGGTGAATGTGTGAATCGTGTTACGCGCCGGAGCGCCGCCGGGAAGAGAGCATATAGTGGTGCCAGCGTCCGAGGGGAGGATGAGTTGTTTGAGGAGGTGCGTGGGGAGTAATTGGGCCACCGAAGCATGACTTGAGTTTTAGGGGAGGGGCGGGGTGAGGAATTGGTGTCCGGACCAAGGCGTAATGAGGGGTAGAGGGCGGGGATAAATGGGTGCGCACCACAGATGATGTTTAGGCGGCGAGAATGTGCGGCGCATAATGGTGGCACAGCCAGCCCTAGCATATTTGTAAGCAAGAGAGCGAGCATACAACCGAGCTGGCAAGTCATAATATGGGTTGCACAGCTATAAATACATGCTCAGAAGAGGATGCGGCAAAATGGACACAACAAAGCTAGATGATGTGTTAGAGGAGAAGAGCAGGAATAAGTGAGTACCAACCACCAGCAAGGATGTGCGATTAGGAGGCGCGCAACCGGTCCCGCGATCAGATAATGGTGCTCACTCAACCCTAGCCAAGTGATTGTTGAGAGCCCGGGGACGCCGGCGGCGCTGAAATCCAGCCAAACCCGCACTCCACATCGAAGTCTTCAACACACGGAGCAGAGCTAGGGACAGAGAAACGACATCACATTGGGGATCGCACGACAGCCATAGCATCATTAGGCGAGAGTTGCGCATGAAATCAACCTCGATACCGACAGACCACAATTGATGTTATAAAAGGAGAGGACCAAGAAAATTAATGGTGCGTCAACCAGCCAATGATTTTAGATTTAGATTGTAGGACATCAATCTGGGTACACCCCACCCAACAGCCACAGTGCAATATTTAACACAAAGAGAGGCGGACGGGCCAGAATACATACGGTGGACCACAAGCCCCACGCACCATATTATAAACACAGATGACGCGGGGCACACAGACAGTAGCACAATGAGATATTCCTGCACAAGCAGGCAATGAGTTGTCAAGATGCGCAAACAAGAAGACTCACACAGAGACCACCCCCTAATACGAGTCCAGTCAGTGATAATCAGCGTGCCACACCAGACCGAGCGATAGAAACCTATCCTAAAGGAGGCGGTACAGGACCACGAAAGGCAACCAGCGCGGGGCCAAAAGACGAATAAATGAAGTGGGCCAAACCAAGCCAATATCTCTCTATAGCGGCACGGAGACCTATATCATCAAAGTGGCCATGCACAGGTCAATCATAGATTTTAGGCAGAAGCTTGTGATGAGAGTGTGCGTCGGTGACCGTAGCAATATGTGTTAGAGGCGGTGTGGTGATACATGCGGTTTGCTCAGCCAGGCCAAGTGATGGGGTTTAGGGGGTGAGGGTCGGCGGTGTGGGGGTTGGAGCAGGGAGAACACCACAGGGGGCGAAGCCATCCGATCATAAAATGACATTTAACAACTACCGGCTGACTCGATCGTCGTCCACACAAGAGCGTATAAAGACATCGAAGAAACACCCATATGCGTATTTCGTCGTCGACCCACCACTCTGCGACACACACACACACAACACCCGTCAAACTACACACACACATATAACACACAACAACACCATACCATCCTTGCACGAACACACACACACAGCACACACACACACACACACCACACACACACACACACACAGAGCCTATAATTACATCACCAAAGACACACACCCCTACTGCAGCACACACAGACGCCAACGAGCAGCCGAAGCCCCGCGCTGGCGGATATTTTACAGCTCAAAGGGCGGGACTACCACTGTTAGCAGCCCGTCGCTAACATCTCAACATGCATACATGACGAAAAACCCATCCGTCGTAACACAAACGGACAATGACCCAGACACCCAAGACGAACCTACCATCGAGGGAAAAAGGGACCCGACAGGGAGGCAACGCAGTCACATGGGTGCGACACAGCACTAGAGAACTAACCCTCTGAGAAGAGAGGTAAAAGTGAACATGACAGAAAATGTGAGAGCAAGCCCGCTGAGAGAAGAAGAGGAAAAGGAACCAGAGGCATAGGGCGTGCGAGGCGGGCGAAGCAACTACAATCACGTAGTAACAAGAACGAAACCATACCCTGCTGGTGGACAAAAAAAGGAGCGGAACAAAAACAGGAAAAGTAGACAAAAGAGTGTCAACAGAGTACAAACCACGAGGCCCCACGCCGACTCGACACGGGGCGGAAGCAGTATACGATACAACAGCGCGTATGCGATAGACGCTCTGTGCTGAATTAACAACGTAACGAACAGCAGAATACACATATCAAAATATAGGCGACACAGAGATACACACACAT
>NW_019950114.1:0-9051 GCF_002910315.2 Salvelinus sp. IW2-2015 | reverse complement strand
GCACCCACCCGTAGCACACGCTCCAGCAGGTATATGTCATTGGTCACCCCCAAAGCCAATTCCTCCGTTGGCCGCCTTTCCTTCCAGTTCTCTGCTGCCAATGACTGGAACGAACTGCAAAAATCACTGAAGCTGGAGACTCATATCTGCCTCACTAACTTTAAGCACCAGCTGTCAGAGCAGCTCACAGATCACAGCCCATCTGTAAATAGCCCATCCAACTACCTCATCTCCATACTGTTATTTAGAACAAGATTCTCTGGTCTGATAAAACCAAGATTCAACTCTTTGGCCTGAATGCTAAGCGRCAAGTCTGGAGGAAACCTGGCACCATCACTACGGTGAAGCATGATGGTGGCAGCGACATGCRGTGGGGATGTTTTTCCACCGGCAGGGACTGGGAGACTAGTCAGGATCGAGGCAAAGATGAACCGAGCAAAGTACAGACAGATCCTTATAGAAAACCTACATGTATACATGTATAGCATGGCTAAGGACTGTTCTTAGGTACGACGCAACACCCCCCGAAGAGCCTTATTGGTATTATAAACTGGTTACCAACGTAATTAGAGCAGTAAAAATAGATGTTTTGTCATACCCGTGGTATACCACAACTGTCAGCCAATCAGCATACACCATGTAAACTCATACCATGTCAACTCACACTTGTTTAACCATTTAAACCATTCAAACCAGTTAAACCTGTTAAACCATTTAAACCAACACAGACTGAACTCAGACTCCCCCCCCCACCTACTGTCGCTCTCACTCTCTCCTACCTGCCCAGCAGTCGTAGGTTGCGTGGTCCGTATTTGTCCATGACGATGCCCAGCGGCAGAGTGATGGCTGAAAGAAGGAATGATCCCACGGTGAAGGCCAGGTTTAACATCTCATCCTGGTCCTTACAGATGAGCCAGCCGTTCATCCTCATAGGGCCATCGGGGTCCTGGTGGGCCAGGGGCCTCATCTCTACCCCATCCCCTAACCCCACCACACCCTCAGAGTAGTAATCACTGTAGTCATCATCGCCCCCTGGTGGGGGGAGGGGGACAGACAGGTTGGAGGAGGAGGTGTGGTTACCTAGAGGGAGGGAGGATCAGTATCGGAATCTTAAGAGTGAGAAGACAACACATCAACCTACTAGGTGTAGTGTAACCAAGACACGAGAGCGAGAGCGAGAGAGAGTTTTGTATGGCATTATAAAAGGAATATTAAAATCAAAATTCCAATTAGAATCTGGCTCAAAATGTTCCAATCAGTTATAGAACCAATTGCTCTATATGGTAGTGAAGTATGGGGTCCACTCTCTAATAATGAATTTACCAAATGGGAGAAAAATCCAATTGAAATACTGGCATGCAGAGTTATTTGCAGACTGTATTCAAGCGCAAAGAAGAACCCCAGCTGGTTCTGAGGCTCAGTTCACTAACCCAAAACCAACCCATGGCCCAACCAAATCGTCACAAAGAAACCCAAAATAGATATAATCACTGATTAGAAAGAAACCACGAAAAAATCTAAGTAACCGTCAAGTGTTATTTGTCTCTACAACTGACAGTACATGGTGGCAGCTATCTGACCACCGTGACTGATTAGAGGACCGGCAATAGAGACCGGTCGTCACAGACAAACCTGGCTGTCCAGAGAAGACAGTCTGGCTATAGAGACCGGTTCGTCACACAAAAACCTGGCTGGCCCAGAGAGGACAGTCTGGCTATAGAGACCGGTCGTCACAGACAAACCTGGCTGTCCAGAGAGGACAGTCTGGCCTATAGAGACCGGTCGTCACAGGCAAACCTGGCTGCCCAGAGAGGAAGTCTGGCTATAGAGACCGGTCGTCACAGACAACTGGCTATCCAGAGAGGACAGTCTGGCTATAAGAGACCTGGTTCGTCACAGAACAAACCTGGCTGCCAGAGAGACAGTCTGGCTATAGAGACGCGGTCCGTCACAGACAAACATGGCTGCCCAGAGAGGACAGTCTGTGCTCACTCTGCTTCCAGGGGAGAGGAAGAGACAGAGCTGCATTTTCCTATTACACTGTGACAAATACTCAGACCTAGGCGAATCTTTCTTTCACAAAATTGTCATTCAGTTACGAAAAACGTGAAACTCTAAAATATGAAGAAAAAATTTAAATATTTATTGGGTGAAAACCAAAATGTGCAGTTTTGGCAGCCAAATATGTGTCCTCCTGCCACATGCCTGAGGGACAGCCAGTGAAAAGTGCAATGTAAGTCAATGATGTTTCCCTTTAGTTAAGTTTTGTCTTTCATACCAGGTCATGTGTCTTCTCAAGTCATGTTGACACTGGTCTACTACTATTTTCTTCAATGGATTAGTATTCTCAATTAATATTTATATTGTAGTTGCTGTTAATGGTAATCCCATCTACTTACTATTATTATTATTGCTGAGACAACAGAGAAAGAGAGAGAGAGAGAGAGACACAGAGAAGAGACAGAGACAAGAGAAGAGACAGAGAGAGAGAGAGGAGAGAGTGAGAGAGACAGAGAGATGCAGCACTGTACTTTACTCTGGGTGAATGAACCGTGAGGTAGAGTGCCTCAGAGATTAGCAGAGTTGTTGTGGTAGTCAGGTGGTCAAGTGATGTTGTTTGACATCGCTTTTGTATTACAGGACATCATGGCCACTTCATGAGGATACTACTACCGCTGGCTGTGATTTTTAACATCAAGATGTTTCATGAAAAAGAGACCATCGTGTCTTCCAGCAGTTTGGTTGGGGCGTAAAAACCGTGTCAATTCAGAATTCAAAAAGATGTTTGCGTAATGCTTGTTTTACTGCATCAGGGATAGCGTTCACATACTTTTCGGCTTTGCAGCCTTCTTCATTGTGTAGGTACAAATATTTCTTTATTCATAAAACATTTGTAGGGAACACAGGTGAGCAACTGATGAGCAACCAGGTGCTTCTAATCAGCTTTTGCCAATCAGGGACTGTGGCTTCTCTGGTCTACCTGTATACAAGTTAGTCACAAAGAAATAAAGAATGAATAGGACAGTCTATCCCCCTCTCCTCTGCTCTCTGATCCCTGGTCTAGACTGTCCTGAAATCTAGTTGATGATCCTGTCTAGACTGTTCTGAACATCTAGTTGACGATCCTGGTCGCTAGACTGTCCTGATCATAGTTGACTGGTCACTGGTCTTAGACTGTCCTGAATCTAGTTAGTGTCCCTGGGTCCCCTAGCACTGTCCCTGAATCATACTAGTTAGACGATCACTGGTCTAGAACATGTCCTGATCATTCAGTTGACGATCCTGGTCTAGACTGTCCTGAATCTGTTGATGATCCCTGGTTATGTCTGACGTTATGTCCCTGTCAGACCTAATCTAGTTGATGATCCTGGGTCCTAGACGTCCTTGAATCTAGTTGATGATCCCTGGTCTAGACTGTCGCTGAATCTAGTTGATGAATCCCTGGTCTAGACTGTCCTGAATCTAGTTGATGATCCCTGGTCTAGACTGTTCTGAATCTAGTTGAAGTGATCCTGGCTCTAAGACGTTCCTGAATCTAGTTATGGTCCCTGGTCTAGACTGTCCTGATCATCTAGTTGATGATCCCTGGTCTAGAACTGTCCCTGAATGCTAGTTGATGATCCCTGGTCTAGACTGTCCTGAATCTAGTTTGATGATCCCTGGTCTAGTAGCTGTCCTGAATAATCTAGTTGATGAATCAGCTGGTCTAGACTTCCTGAAATCTAGTTGATGATCCATGGTCTAGACTGTCCTGAATTCTAGTTGAATGATCCCTGGTTCTAGACTGTCCTGATCATCTAGTTTAACGATCCCCTGGTCTACCCGATGTCCTGAATCTAGTTGACGATCCCTGGTCTAGAGTCTGAATCTAGTTGACTGATCCCTGGTCTAGACGTTGATCTAGTTTATGATCCCTGGTTTTAACTTTCCTACGTTGAATGATCCTAGGTCTAGACTGTCCTGAATACTAGTTATGATGATCCCTGGTACTAAAGACTGTCCTGAATCTAGTTGATGATCCCTGGTCCTAGACTGTCCTGATCATCTAGTTGAGACGATCATGGTCTAGACTGTCCTGAATCTAGTTGATGGTCCCTGTCCTAAGACTGTCCTGATCTAGTTGATGAATCCCTGGTCTAGACTGTCCCTGATCATCTAGTTGAACGATCACTGGTCTAGACTGTCCCTGAATCTAGTTGATGTCCGGCTAGACTGTCCTGATCCTAGTTGATGATCCCTGGTCTAGACTGTCCTGAATCAGTTGATGATCCCTGGTCTAGACTGTCCTGAATAATAGTTGATGATCCCTGGCTAAGACTGTCCTGAATCTAGTTGATGATCCCTGGTCTAGACTGTCCTGAATCTAGTTTGATGATCCTGGTCTAAGACTGTTCTGAACTAGTTGATGATCCTGGTGCTAGACTGTCCTGCAATCTAGTTGAATGGTCCCTGGTCTAGACTGTCCCCTGATCATTCTAGTTGATGAATCCCTGGTCTAGACTGTCCTGAATCTAGTTGATGAAGTCCCTGGTCTAGACTGTCCTAATCTAGTTGATGATCCCTGGTCTAGACTGTCCCTGATAATCTAGTTGATGATCCCCTGGTCTAGACTGTCCTGAATCTACGTTGATATCTGGTCTAGACTGTCCTGAATTAGTTGATGATCCCTGGTCCTAGACTGTCCTGACCATCTAGTTTTACGATCCCTGGATATAGACTGTCCTGAATCTAGTTGAAAACGATCCCTGGTCTAGACTGTCCTGATCTACGTTGATGAATCCCCTGGTCTATGAACTGTCCCTGAATCTAGTTGATGAATCCCTGGTCTAAGACTGTCCTGAAATCTGTTGATGATCACTGGTCCTAAGACTGTCCTGAATTAGTTGATGATTGCCTGGTCTAGACTGTACCTGAATCTAATTGAATGATCCGCTGGTCTAGACTGTCCCGAATCTAGTTGCGATCCCTGGTTCTAGACTGTCCTGAATCTAGTTGATGATCCCTGGCCTAGACTTCCTGAATCTAGTTGATGATCCCTGGTGCTAGACTGTCCTGAATCTAGTTGATGATCCTGGTCTAGACTTGTCCTGATCATCTAGTTGGATGATCCCTGGTCTAGACTATCCTGAATCTAGTTGATGATCCCTGGTCTAGAACTGGTCCTGATCATCTAGTTGATGATCCCTGGTCGTAGACTGTCCTGACATTCTAGTTGATGATTCCCTGGTATAGACTGTCCTGATCATGCTAGTTGATGAATCCCTGGTCTATGATGTCCTGCAATCTAGTTGCGAACTCCTGGTCTAGAACTGTCCTGAATCTAGTTTGACAGATCCCTGGTCTCGACTGTCTGAATTAGTTGATGATCCCTGGTCTAGACTGTTCCTGAATCTAGATTGATGTCCCTGGTCTAGACTGTCCTGATCATTTAGTTGCATGATCCTGGTCTAGACTGTCCTGATAATCTAGTTGATGATCCCTGGTCTAGACTGTCTGAACTAGTTGATGATCCCGGTCTAACTGTCCTGAATCTTAGTTTGATGATCCCTGGTCTAGACTGTCCTGATAAAATCTAGTTTGATGATCCCCTGGTCTAGACTGTCCTGATCTAGTTCATGATCCCTGGTCTAGCCTGTTCTGAATCTAGTTGATCCCTGGTCCAGACTGTCCTGAATCTAGTTGATGGTCCTGGCTAGACTTGTCCTGATCTAGTTGATGATCCCTGGTCTAGACTGTCTGAATCTAGTTGATGATCCCTGGTCTAGAACTGTCCTGAATCTAGTTTTGACGATCCTGTCTAGACGTCCTGAATCTAGTTGATGATTCCCTGGTTAGACTGCCTGAATCTAAGTTGATGATCCCTGGTCTAGAACTGTCCTGAATCTAGTTTGAATGACCTGGTCTAGAACTGTCCTGAAAACTAGTTTGAATGATCCCTGGTCTAGACTGTCCTGATCTAGTTGATGATCCCTGTCTAGACTGTCCTGAAATCTAGTTTATGATCCTGGTCTAGAACCTGTCCCTGATCTCTAGTTTGATGATAACTGGTCTAGACTGTCCCTGACATTACTTAGTTGACGATCACCTGTCTAGACTGTCTGAATTCTAGTTGATGATCCCTGGTTCTAGAACTGTCCTGAATTTAGTTGATGATCCCCTGGTCTAGACTGTCCTGAATCTAGTTGATGATCCCTGGTCTAGACTGTCCTTGGATCATCTAGTTGATGACCCTGGTCTAGACTGTCCTGAATTCTAGTTGATGATCCCTGGTCTAGAACTTGTCCTGAATCTAGTTGAATGATCCCTGGTCTAGACTGTCCTGAATCTAGTGATGGTCCCACTGGTCTAGACTGTCCTGAATCTAGTTGATGGATCCCTGGTCTAGACTGTCCTGATCAATCTAGGTTGATTGATCCTGGTCTAGACTGTCCTGAATCTAGTTGATGCATCCCTGGTCTGACTGTCTGATCATCTAGTTGATGATCCCTGGTCTAGACTGTCCTGATCATCTAGTGTGATCCCTGGTCTAGACCCTGTCCTGAATCTAGTTGACGATCCCTGGTCTAGACTGTCCTGATCTAGTTGATGATCCCCTGGTTAGACTGTCCTGAAATCTATTGATGAATCCCTGGTCTAAGACGTCCTGAATCTAGTTGATGTCCCTGGTCTAAGACTGTCTGATCTAGTTGAATGATAACCTAGGGAACCTCCAGCCACATGTGACCTCATCTCGCCCTCTTCACTCTGATTAGAAACAGCTTAGTACAACACACCAGCACACACACCCTGGCCCTGACCCGATAATCACTAACGTCCTTCTTCTGATACCACAGGCCCTCTCTAGCAAAAAACATGAGAGGGGAAGAGGAGGGGGAGGAACGGGGGACAGTAAAAGAAGAAAAGATAGAGATGGTAATTATTATTATCTCTGGTTACTGAGCCTTTATGAGTTCCTCTCTGGCACTATGCGTGTAATAAGAGACATGTTGTTAATTGTCATAATCACGATAGATTAGGACTCAGTTTTGAGCAAATAAATTCCACTGATCAAATATACAAACGTGAAAAGTGAACTCTTACCTTCTGAAGTTAAAACAATCTTAACGTCTCAACTTTTAAAAAATGACTTGAAATTAAATAATATAAGATCAATTAAATATCTTTAGTCGACAGCGAGAGAGGCAGAGGCAGGGACAAGACAGGGAAGAGAAAGAGAAGATAATGAGGAACAAGTCAGAAGTTGTTAAAGAACTAGACAGAGGAAGAGAAAGAATAATGGAGGAACAAGTCAGAAGTTGTTAAAGAACAACGACAGAGGAAGAGAAAGATAATGAGAACAAGTCAGAAGTTGTTAAAGAACAACGAAGAAGGAAGAGAAAGATAATGAGGAACAAGTCAGAAGTTGTTAAAGAAACAACGACAGAAGGAAGAGAAACGATAATGAGGACATAAGTCGGATCGTTGTTAAAGAACAACGACAGAGGAAGAGAAAGATAATGAGGAACAAGTCGAACGTTGTTAAAGAACAACGACAGAGAAGAGAAAGTATGAGGAACAATCAGAAGTTGTAAAGAACAACGAAGAGGAAGAGAAAGATAATGAGGAACAAGTCAGAAGTTGTTAAAGAACAACGACAAGAGGAAGCAGAAAGAATAATGAGGAAACAAGTCAGCGTTTGTTAAGAACAACGACAGAAGGAAGAGAAAAGATAATGAGGAACAAGTCAGACGTTTTAAAGACAAACGACATGAGGAAAAGAGAAAGATAATGAGGAACAGTCAGACGTTGTTAAAGAAAACAACGACAGAGGAAGAAGAAAGATAATGAGGACAAGTCAGAAGTTGTTAAAAGAACAACGACGAGGAAGAGAAGTGAGAGTAACTGTCAGATTTTTTGACTTCCCAGTAGGGACCGGTGTGAGTCAGTCTGCACACACACACACACACACACCCACACACACACACACACAGCACACACACACACACACACCAAACACACACCAACACACAAGCAACACACACACACACACACAACACACACACACACACACACACACACGGTGGTGACTGGTAAAAAGTGATGTGTTTGGTTTTATGCTGAGCGAGGTGGTTTTTGTAGCTGAGTCCAGCCTGGTTAGGGTTCCCAAGTCTACTTCCTGTTTAACAGACCTTTGGAATGGAAACAGCCCCTAACCACGACGCCACAATACCTCGCTAAGTACATGGGAATACCTGATTAGACCCACACAGTCTCCCACATGCTGACTCTCCAAATTCTTCCTCATCCTTTTCTCTATAACATCTCTCTTTACCTTTCTCTTCGTCTAAATTCCTCCTCTCTCTATATATATAAAAACTCAGCAAAAAAATAAACTTTTCAGGATCTTTGTCCTTACAAAGATAATAGTAAAATCCAAATAACTCAACAGATCTTTCATTGTAAAGGGTTCAAACACTGTTTCCCATAATGTTTCAATGAACATAAACAATTAGTGAACATGCACCTGTGGAACGGTCATTAAGACCTAACAGCTTAACAGACGGTAGGCAATTAAGGTCCACAGTTATGAAAACTAAGGACACTAGGGTCCTTTCAACTGACTCTGAAAAAAACCAAAAAGAAAGATGCCAGAGTCCCTGTCATCTGCGTGAACGGCCTTAGGCATGCTGCAAGGAGGCATGAGGACTTGCAGATGTGGCCAGGGCAAGAAATTGCAATGTCCGTACTGTGAGTACGCCTAAGCGCTACAGGGAAGACAGGACGGACAGCTGATCGTCCTCGCAGTGGCCAGACCCACGTGTAACAACACCTGCAACAGGATCGATACAATCACGAACATCCACACGCTGCCGGACCAGGTACAGGATGGAAACAAACAACTGCCAGACTTACACCAGGAACGCACAATCCCTCCATCAGTGCTCCAGACTGTCCGTAATAAGGCTGAGAAGAGGCTGGACTGAGGGCTTGTAGGCCTGTTGTAAGGCGGTCCCTCACCAGACATCACCGGCAACCAACGTCGCCTATGGGCACAAACCCACCGTCGCTGGA
>NW_019950113.1:19023-19828 GCF_002910315.2 Salvelinus sp. IW2-2015 | reverse complement strand
CTCCTTTGAGTACCGGCTCCAGTTGCTTGGAAGTAGTAGGGTTGGGTTAGTAGTGGTAGTAGTCGCGCTGTAGCGCGTGATTGTTCTGGGATTCCACCAGGGTGCTATTCTGCTGCATAGTAGTAGTCGCGCTGTAGCGCGTGATTGTTCTGGATTCCACCAGGGTGCTATTCTGCTGCATAGTAGTAGTCGCGCTGTAGAGCGTGACCGTTCTGGTCTTCCTCCAGATGGTACCTAAGAGTCCACTTGAGCGCTTTGAATACTGATTTTGGACATGTGAGTGTCGCACTTGCTCCTTTTGGTCTCAAATGTATCTGTATGGTTTGCAGATAGAGGTCTTGAGTACGGAGCGAGATTCAGTGATGAGATTTCCTTTCCTCTGCTTGCTTAGAAATCAATACTTCCATCCTCATCCCCTGAGTTCTCTCATCATTCATTTGGTCAGCGACTTCAATGAGTTCTGCTGATTTGTCATCCAACTTAGGTAGTGTGTTCATACATCGTATTTAGTTTTGGCTAAATCGAGTTGATCCTATAGAAAACGATTTTGTTGAAGAGTTTATGCTCGTTCATCGTCATAAGTATTTGCAATTACTTTTAATTGTTCAGATTTCAAAACGCAGTTCCCCGGCTAGTAGAATGTTTTCAATTCCTGCTTTTGTCAATAGTTGCTCGGTTCTCTCCTCCTGTCCCTTCATGTCAGCCATGTCTTGCACGTGTTTCAGCTGGGCACTGCAGTGTTGGTCCGATGCCAATCTTTGATGGTGATACATAAGGGCTGAAATGGAACCGTTACAAAGCCTGC
>NW_019950113.1:10774-15350 GCF_002910315.2 Salvelinus sp. IW2-2015 | reverse complement strand
ATGTTTATAATTAATCATCAGGTTGTTTATTGTCTTTATAATCAATAATATTTCAATCGGACAATGCAGTTTTCAAAAGAAAGAAAAAATAACAAACGCTCACGGGAGCACGCCCAAATGAGGTCTGCATACTTCCCCTGTCCACTTACCAAAATGGCTTTTAACTCGTCGTTTTTCAAAATAAAAGCATGAAACCATGTCTAAAGACTGTTGACATCTAGTGGAAGCCATAGGAACTGCAATCTGATTCCTAACCCATTGGATTCTCTATCGGCAGTTGAAAAACAGCCACATGAAAATAATTCCACTTCCTGGATGGATTTTTCTTGGGTTTTCGCCTGCCATATCAGCTCTGTTATACTCACATACATTACTTTAACAGTTTTGGAAACCTCAGAGTGTTTTCTATCCAATACTACCAATTATATGCATATCCTAGCTTCTGGGCCTGAGTAACAGGCAGTTTACATTGGGCACCTCAACATCCAAAATTCTAAATACTGCCCCATACCCAAGATGGGTTAAATATGTGCTGACATGGTAGTACCATCTCTTACACTGTACTTGCTGTAACTAACTGCAGTGTTGATTAACTGTAGCTCTGATTGAACCATGTTGTAAAGTGTTGGTAACTGTAGCTCTGATTGAACCATGTTGTAAAGTGGTGATAACTGTAGCTCTGATTGAACCATGTTGTAAAGTGTTGATAACTGTAGCTCTGATTGAACCATGTTGTAAAGTGTTGATAACTGTAGCTCTGATCGAACCATGTTGTAAAGTGTTAATAACTGTCTGTTTAGGTGAAACCAGGGTACCCAGGAAGACACACCAAGACCAATTAGGTGAGTTTCTACCTTACAACACAACATCTGCAGGGGCACAAAATGGTATTCTGAACAGTGTCTACTATAGTATGTTACCTCTTAGTAGAAGTAGAAAGTAGGATGGATTAGAGTCAACTACCACAATATGGTATTCTGAACACTGTGTGTACTATATTATGTTACCTCTTAGTAGAAGTAGGTAGTAGGATGGATTAGAGTGATGGTATTGATAATTAGTAAAGTAGCCCTGGTATTGATTGGAGAGAGCTGGACATAAGCAGGAAGCTCATTGGAAGTCATTTGAAAGGATTCTAAGTAGCACAGTATTGACTAGTAAATAATCTGATATGATTTACATTTCTAAGTGGTTCTGTATGGATAAGTAAATACATGGCAACTGATGATACTTCTGTGTTGAACAGGTGATCTGTTGAAGAAGAGTGAGGCTGAGATCACCTGATCACATAAAACCATCAGAATGGAACTCATGGAATTCTAATATAGAACTGTGAGTCACAATGCTGTATGTTGTTACATTGTAGCTCACCTGCTGGAACAATAGTGGCATTTGATCAAATGTGATCTATTAACTGATCACATGTATTTTCTGATTGGAATGTGTTTATATATAATGTGTGTTGTATTATTCATTCAGCAGCTTTAACATCAGTCATATACTGGTCATAATACTGTATAGCATTATGGTTGATACATTGTAAATGCCTTAACTTTCATGTCTGTACAGATCAACTGATAGGTGTTGTGGTTTCAGGCATTATTGTTACAGTTCAGTATATGTCATCATTATTTTTATTTACACATTAAATGTAGTCTATAGTTTTATTGTGGTTGTTTTGTGCAAAACCATTATTTTTCAATGAATCATCCTGGTAAGATATTGCTCTAGTCTTTGTTATCATTATAGAATTAAATAATTACTTTTCCTCAATCATGTAGCCTGTTTTTAATCTGTTCTGAATGACATCAACACACTTAGTTTTTTAATTTCAACTTCACTTCCCTTTATGTATCTTCTAAATACTCCATTCCAGGTTCCCTACAGCCCACAGGGCCTTGAGTATCTTCTAAAATACTCATTCCAGGTTTCCCTACAGCCCCAGGGCCTTGAGTATCTTCTAAATGCTCCATTCCAGGTTTCACTACAGCCCCAGGACCTTTGTTATCTCTCTAATATTTAATATCTTGCAGCAACTTGGTGATAACTCTACCTTCCTCTCTGATTAAATTCGTGTAATTTCTGCCATACTGCTCACACATATCTAGCTAGTCACAACTGACAGTGAAAGTCACATTCATTTTATATGATCAATGTTCTTGGGTCATTTCACATCTTAAGTTGTTACTAGGTGGATATTAACTAAGCCTAGTTGTTGTCACATTTATTTCACGATTCACATTAGTTCTCTTATGTGTTTTAGGACATTTGAAATGAAGTTAATGTCCATATCAGAACAACAAGATGGAGCTAGATATTCGCGAGATGATATTAAGGTAATGTCCCCATATCAAGAGCACCAGATGCAGCTAGATATCGCGAGATGATATTCAACTAGAAGTACTGTAAGTGAAAGTGAAGTAAAGTGTGAACTCCACCACCCTTTTCTCCGTTATTTTCTGGAACAGACGTTCGTGTTACATTCTGTTCCTTGACAAATTAGTCTTTCGACTGTTTTTGGTTTATTTTCTAAACTCCTAATAGTTTTATTTACCAGTTACAAACAGCTTTACCTTGGAGTCAGACTTGTTTTGTTAGTGAAATGAAGACCTTTCCGACCTCGGTGGTCTGGTGTTTTGAGATTCTGTTCATACAGTGTTTCATTGATAACGACAGGTAGGCCACAACATTATTCTTTCATTATGTTAGCCTGTAGGCTGTTTTAATTATCTGACCATAATCTTAATAAGAAAGAAACGGGGAGATTCAAGTTCACGGATCATAACCGAGTGCAGGAAATGTAGATGTCTTTGTCGTCACTGCGGTAGTTGTCTGATCAGACAGGGCAGTTTGGGTGTGGTGGTGCTGTAGGGTGGTGGTGGTGCTGTAGGTGGTGTGGCTGTGGGTGGTGTCGGTGGCAGACAGGACAGTTTGGGGTGTGGTGGTGCTGTAGGGTGGTGGTGCTGTAGGGTGGTGGTGGCTGTGGGTGGTGGTGCTGTAGGGTGGTGGTGCTGTAAGGGTGGTGGTGCTGGTAGGGTGGTGTCCGTGAAGACGCTGTCAGTCAGGGTCATCTCCATCTCTCAGAGAGGGCAGTTTGGGGTGTGGTGGGGCTATAGGGTGTCGTGGCAGACAAACACTATTTACACTTTGATGACGGCAGTGACTGTTTCGTAGCAGTTAGGATATAGTAGTTAATTATATTAAGTTAGAAAAGGGTTTAACGAAAATGCTCTCCTAAATTGTTCGAAAATCGTAGCTGTATCGAAGTGGCGCATAAGTAGAGAGTGGCGAACAATTGTTAAGCTAAAGGAAGTGTCGCCATGTTGGGAAGTGTAGCCATGTTTATGAATAGAAAGGAGGAGAGACGTTTTACCATTCTGAGTTGAAGAGATCAGTGGCGACACCGTCATTCAGTACCGGTGGGGCTCTAGCTAAGATATATATTATTTTTTGTTGTGTTTACAAATATATTCAGATCATAAACGTTTTCTCTTTAGTCATAAATATGGCTGAAGACCAAGGAAGAGTAGAATCACCAGGTCTAAATAATTAAAGGTTAGATTTTGGGAACAAGGGTTATGGTTAAAATTAGCTAAAATGTGTGTAATTTCTGCCATACTGTTCACCCCTGTCTAGCTAGTCCACAATGAACAGTGAAAGTCATATTCATGTTATATGTGACTCACGCACCTGGATTGCGTCTTATGTAGCAACATTTTAGTTGGTTTTTTTTACAGTTTGTTAAAAAGTATCTCTTAAGTCTTGATTACAATGAGGTGCAGTTGTAAGTCGGAAGTTTACATACATTGTTAGGTTGGAGTCATTAAATCGTGTTTTTCAACACTCCACCAAATTTCTTGTTAACAAAACTATAGTTTTGGCAAGTCGTTAGGAATCATCTCTTTGTGCATGATCACAAGTAATTTTTCCAAGATTCGTTTACAGACAGATTATTTCAGCTTTTATATTCCTGATCAGCAATTCACGTGGGTTCAGACGTTTACATACATTAAGTTGACTGTGCTTTAAACAGCTGGAGAAATTCAGAAAAATGTTGTCCATGGCTTTAGAAGCTTCTTGATAGCTAATGACCATCATTGATAGTCATTGGAGGTGTAACATGTGGATGTATTCTAAGGCCTACCTTCAAACTCAGTGCCTCTTTGCTTGACATCATGGGAAAATAAAAGCATTCACAAGACTCACAAACAATTGTGAGACTCCACAAGTCTGGTTCATCCTTTGGGACAATTTCCGAAACCCCTGGAAGGTACCACTCATCTGTACAAACAATAGTACGGAGTATAACACATGGGACACGCAGCGTCATACCGCCAGGAAAGGAACCGTCATTGTCTCCTAAAGAGATGCACTTCGGGTGCGATAGTGCAAATCATCCTCAGAAAACAGCAAGGACATGTGAAGAATGCTGGAAGGATCATGTGCAAAATTATCTTCTATGCACAGGAAAACGAGGTCCTATATCCGACATTAACTTGAAAGGTGCTCTGGCAAGCGAAGAAGCGCACTCTCCAAAACTGCATAAAAAGCCAGACTGCAACCACGGCTGCTTCTC
>NW_019950113.1:0-6833 GCF_002910315.2 Salvelinus sp. IW2-2015 | reverse complement strand
AGAAGCAGACTGGTTGTTAGAGAAGCAGATGGTTGTTAGGAGGCAGACTGGTTGTTAGAGAAGCAGATGGTGTTAGAGAAGAAGACTTGGGTTGTTAGAGAAGAAGACTGGTTGTTAGAGAAGAGCTGGTTGTTAGTTTCTATCAGTTCGGTTTGTTCGAGAAAGCAGATGGTTGTTAGTTCTATAGTTTAGGTTGTTAGAGAAGCAGACTGGTTTTGTTAGTTCTATAGTTTAGGAGTTAGGAAGCAGACTGGTTGTTTAGTTTATCAGTTAGGTTGGTTAGAGAGCAGATGGTTGTTAGTTCTATCAGTTAGGGTTTGTTAGAGAAGCCAGACTGGTGTTAGTTTATGTTTAGGTTGCTAGAGAAAGCAGACTGGTTGTTAGTTCTTATCAGTTAGGTTTTGTTAGAGAGGCGACTGGTTGTTAGTTTATATCAGTCAGGTTGCTGGGAGAAGCAGACTGGTTGTTAGTTCTATCAGTCAGGTTGCTAGAGAAGCCAGACTCGTTGTTGTTTTATAGTAAGGTGGGCTGGAGAAGCAGACTGGTTGTTAGTTTATTCGTTAGGTTGGCTTGAGAGGCCAGCTGGTTGTAGTTTATCTGTTAGGATGCTAGAGAAGAAGACTGGTTGTTTGAGAAGCTACTGGTTGTTGTTCTATGCAGTTAGTTGTTAGTTCTATCAGTTAGGTTACTAGGGAGCAGACTGTTGTTATTCTATAAGTTAGGTTGTTGGAGAAGAGACTTGGTTGTATAGTTCCTTCAGTCAGGTTGCTAGAGGAAGCAGAACTGGTGGTTTAGTATGTTTAGGTTGTAGAGAAGCAAAGACTGTTGTTAGTTTTCTCTCAGTTAGGTTGTTAGAGAAGCAGGCTAGTTTTAGTTCTATCAGTTTAGGATGCTAGAGAAGCAGACTGGTTGTTAGTTCTATCAGTTACGGTTGATAGAGAGCAGACTGGTTGTTAGAGAAGCAGACTGGTTGTTAGTTTTATCATTGGTTATAGAGAGCAGACTGGTTGTTGTTTATAGTTGGTTGTTTTAGAGAAGCAGACTGGTTTGTTAGTTTCTATCAGTTAGGATGCTAGAGAAGAGACTGGGTTGTTAGTTCTTATCAGTTAGGTTGTTAAAGAAAGCAGACTGGTTGTTAGTTCTATCAGTTAGGTTACTAGGAGACCAGACTGCTTGTTAGTTCTATCAGTTAGGTTGTTGGAGAAGCAAGACTGGTTGTTATTTTCTATCAGTCAGGTTGCTAGAAGCAGATGGTTGTTAGTTCTATCATTAAGATGTTAGTTCTATCAGTTAGGTTGTTAGAGAAAGGACCTGGTTGTTATTCTATCAGTCAGGTGATAGAGAAGCAGACTGTTGTTGTTAGAGAAGCAGACTGGTTGTTAGTTTTATAGTTAGGTTGTTTAGAGAAGCGACTGGTTGTTAGTTCTATCGTTACGTGTTGTAGAGAAGAGACTGGTTGTTCGTTCTATCAGTTAGGTTACTAGAGAAGTAAACTGGTTGTTAGTTCTATCAGTTAGGTTGCTAGATGAGCAGACTGGTCTGTTAGTTCTATCAGTCAGGTTTTTAGAGAGGCGAACTGGTTGTTATTTATAGTTTTTGGTTGGTTAAGAAGTGTGGTTGTTAGTTTATCATGTTAGGTTACTAGAGAGCAGACTGGTTTGTTTTAAGTTTCTATCAGTTAGGTTGTTGGAGAAGCAGACTGGGGTTGGTTAGTTCTATAGTCAGTTGCTAAGAAGTAAAAAGACTGGTTTGTTAGTTCTAATAGTTTAAGATGTTAGTTTATCAGTTAGGTTTGTTTAGAGAAAGAGACTGGGTTGTTACTTCTATCAAGTCAGGTTGCTGGAAAGAGACTGGTTTGTTAGTTCTATCAGTCAGGTTGCTAGAGAAGCAGACTGGTTTGTTAGTTTATCAGTAGGTTGTGGAGAAGGCGACTGGTTGTTAGTTTCTATCAGTTAGGTTGTTGGAGTAGCAGACTGGTTGTTAGTTTTATCAGTTAGGTTGCTGGAGAAGCAGACTGGTTGTTAGTTCTATCAGTCAGGTTGCTAGAGAAGCGACTGTGTTTTAGTTCTATCAGTCAGGTTGCTGAGAAGCAGACTGGTTGTTAGTTCTATTCAGTTAGGGCTTGCTTGAGAGGCAGACTGGTTGTACGTTCTATTCAGTTAGGTTGTTGGAGAAGGAGACTGGTTGTTAGTTTCTAGTCAGGTTGCTAGAGAAGCAGACTGGGTTGTTAGTTCTATCAGTTAGGTTGTTAGTTTCTATCAGTTAGGTTAGTAGAGGAGCAGCACTGGTTTGTTAGGTTTATCGTTTGGTTGATAGAGAGCGACTGTTGTTAGAGAAGCAGCTGGTTGTTAGTTGCTATAGTTAGGTTTGTTTAGTTCTATCAGTTTTAGGTTACTAGAGGGCAGAACTGGGTTTGTTAGTTCTATCAGTTAGGTTGATAGAGAAGCGACTGGTTGCTAAGAGAAGCAGACTGGTTTGTTAGTTTCAATAGTTAGGTTACTAGAGAATTAAAACCTGGTTGTTAGTTTTATCAGTTTAGGTTGCTAGAGAAGCGACTGTTGTTAGTTCTATCAGTTAGGTTGCCTAGAGAAAAGCAGACTGGTTGTTAGTTTATAGTTAGGTTCATAGAGACGCAGCTGGTTGTTAGTTCTATCAGTTAGTTGTTGGAGAGCAGACTGGTGTTAGTTTCTATAGTCAGGTTTGCTAAAGAAGCAGACTGGTTATTAGTTTCTATCAAGTTTAGGTTTGTTAGTTTTCAGTTGGTTTTAGAGAAGCCAGACTGGTTTTGCTTACTGTCTATCAGTCGGTTGTGGAGAGCAGACTGGTTGTTAGTTCTATAGTCAGGTTGCTAGAAAAGCAGATGGTTGGTTATTCTATAGTCGGTTTGCTTAGAAAAGAGACTGGTTGTTAGTTCTATAGTCAGGTTTGCTGGAGAAGCAGACTGGTTGTTTAGTTCTATAGTTAGGTTGTTGGAGTAGAGACTGGTTGTTAGTTTTTTTCTAACAACCAGTCTGCTTCTCTAACAACCTAACTGATAGAACTAACAACCAGGTGTAGTGGAAGGTATGATTTTACTTATCAATATTAGAATATCAATGAAAACATTTCATTTTTACAATTAATTGTCTCCTTTTTTCTTTGGCAACCGTGGTATAAGCGGGATAAACACCACCTCTCTGTACATTATCTGGAACTAATCAACCCTGGCTCTGTACATTATCTGGAACTAATCAACTCGTGCAGTTCCAAGTCCTCCATTATTTCCAGATAATGTACAAAGCGTCAGTGCTTATCCCTTACATGTATGTGTGTATGTAAATGTATCTATGTCTCTCTGGGTCTATCGGCCTTTCCTTGCTGTGTTCTGTCCTCTCCTTTCTGCCTCCGTCTCTGTCTGCTGCTGCAGCCACCTTTTGACAAACTCTCTCTCCATCTGTAGTCTTGGATGTGAAAGTGTTTCTCCTGACTCCATCTGTAGTCTTTGATGTGAAAGTGTTTCTCCTGACTCCATCTGTAGTCTTTGATGTGAAAGGGTTTCTCCTGACTCCATCTGTAGTCTTTGATGTGAAAATGTTTCTCCTGACAGCACCTCCATCTGTAGTCTTTAATGTGAAAGTGTTTCTCCTGACTCCATCTGTAGTCTTTGATGTGAAAGGATTTCTCCTGACAGCACCTTTGACTAACAGAACAAAAAAGCTAAATAAGTAGTTACAACAATTAGTCAGATTGACACAAAAATCCTATGTATCCCAACCCAGGCCTCCGATGGGAAGCACATCAACACAATAACCACAGAGGTTTTCAACTTCAACACTGAGTCAAACAGAAGAGAGATTAAAGTAGATGTCACGCGTCAAAATTTTGATTGATGACCCTATGAGAACCTATGTGACCCTATGTCCTGCTGACGTGTGCATGCCCATATTTGGGTTTCCTGTCCTGACCCCCCCTGTTGGTTTGAGGGGGGCTTGTTGGGTTTCCTGTCCTGACCCCCCCTGTTGGTTTGAGGGGGGCTTGGTTTATGCCCCTATGAATGGTGCTCCTGTTTCTCACGGCTTAGAGTGTGTAAAAGAGTTTTATGCAGTTTTTGAATTTGTCATGCTGTTTGATGTCAAGGGTCCTGTTGGGGCCAGGGTTGGGTGGGGGTTGTGTGTGTTGAACATTTCAAAGAGTAAGGCCTATTTTATAGCTTATAGCCCTCCGGGGTTGTTGTCTAGGAAACACGAATGTCAGGGGGGTATTGGGGCATTGCAGCAGCCTTATAAAGCCGCTGAACAATTCCTGTTTAAGACTGTACATGATAACCCCTGAATATTAAACAAAAATGCCCCCTATGCCCATTTTAGGGATGTTATGCTCGGCTTGTCATGAACCCAGTGACCAAAGCCTTGAAGAAGTTCTGTGTGAAGCTCCAGAATGTTTTAAGGATTTTGGGTACGAGTGATGGCCATATTTCTTACATATTCACCCCGGAGGATTCTACGGTAAAGATATCACAGACAGTGGACCCAAACCCCTTTATTCATGCAGAACCTGGGACTTTTTCTCCTGCTCTGGGGATGAGAGAATGGCTAAAGATCAGGCTGGCGCTCTGCAAAATTGAACAGGCTCTGAAGTGGTACACATTACCCGGCTATGCGTTGGAAGAACCGATCTTCGGGGTAGGGAATCTAACGGCTCTAAAGAATCGCTTCAATGGACTATACCCCTGAAAACAAAGTGACAATTTTAGCCTGTGAAVTTTATGATGGTGCTAATGCTACAAAGTCTGTCAATTCTCCGGTAGCTTCCAGAGCCTGCAAAGATGTAAACTTTTTTATTCCTGTGTTTAGTTTTAAATGGTTGGATTATCCGATTTTCATAACCCTTATGAATAAGCTGGACAGTCTCTTCCAAAATCGCGAATAGTTAAAGCGCTGGCCCAGGCTTTCCTTGAGACATAGTCACGACCAAAAGGCCCGACGTAGGATCTACCCCTGGAGTGAAAACTTACGGAGTTTTGAAGGACCTTGCAAGAGAGCCCGGCATTTTGATGATGACTTGGAAACGGATAATGGTCAGGGCTCCACCAGACCTCTGGATCTGTAAGAAAGGCATCGTAAAAGACCTTAATTGTGAACGGTTATAAAATGTATGTACTTTGTCTTACGGCCGCTTACGAATCATTAACAGCATTTCATAATTTATGTTTTAGGGTCTAAAGCCGAGGTTTAAAAAGTCAAACAGACCCCTGTCTAGAATGTTCCAACGTACAGAGGTGGTCTATTTCCCGGTTAGTTTGTAGAATATAATGTAATAAGGTTTAGCCACACCAAGCCCTTTGTTTGAACCAAATAACTTAGGAGTTAAATATAGCTGGGGTCTAGTCCTAAAAAAACGTCAAACCAATGCTCTGTAAAATCCTTCAGTCCTTTTCTCTATAGTTAGGGCTACAAACTCGCTCGCCTGTTAGCTTCGTTTTAGTTCAAATGCAAACAGACCCTACAGAATCGTTATCGGACTGACCCGTTAAAATAGCATCTTGGAAAAACCGCCTAATGGATCTTTCTGAAGGTGAGTTCTTGAAATATAAATATATAGATTTATATAGGACGTATATTAGATTTGTCTGTTGTGTGGAATTGTTTGAACATTATGTATGTTATAGCAATATTAAACATGCATTAGGGCCTGTATTCTTAACGTATAACATGTCAATATTATATAAAGGGATTAGAGCTTTAATATTGTCGAATGTTTTATAGATTCTGAAGCATTCACGCAGATACTCCGAGGTATAACTGAGCTCGAACCGCCCGTACGTTGCCTACAACCCAACGCCGTCCCATTATTGTAGACGTGAGTCCAAGAATTCATAATAACCATATTTATACCTTAAAAACAAAAAGTGTGGGCATCTTATATTAAAAGCTATTTTTATGTGTTTACAGCGGACATTCAGCCTAGAAGGATAACTGACGCCATATGGAATCTGAACGGTTTCTGCGGAGCAGAGGCCTCTGAGGCAATTCTACCATTCACCCCTGATGTTTTATTAAAAGGCAGATCAAATCCCCCGGGAACGTCCTACATCTCGAACCCTTTATCGAAAAACCAACGTACAATTAGTGCACAGATCCATAGTTCCGCTTCAACCCCTCCAGAACAATTCTACTGGGCCGGGATTCACGAGACATCGCTCCAACGACCCGGTATGAATATATATATATATTATTATTTATATCTATATTTTAATATTTATACATTTTTATGCCTGAATATGTTAAAACAAGGACGAATATTGTTTTTTTTCAGGCTCCCCAGCTACCGAACCGGCAGATGCTGTAATACAGGTTGACCAAAGACAACTTCCCATGGTTTCAGAGCTTCTTCAGAACAGCCCTCGTCAAAAAAGCCGAGGTATTTAATTAATGTAATGTTAATATATATGATTATATGATTATATATGAAATGTATTTGATCTTTTTTTTATCTAACCTATTTTGTGGTTAATAACCTATTTTTTGTATGTATTATTTTTATTTCAGACTCCTCCCCAGCGTATAAAGACATCGAACAAACATTGGAGGATTTTCAGCGCCCAGACACCAGGCAATAAAACAGCGAAACCGGATGATTTCAAAGTGTTAAATGACATTTCTGAGGATTTGATGTTCTGTGAAGTGGCTTCTTCTTGAATCGGCCAATTCTGGGGTGGCAACAGCTGATTCTGAAATAGACCAAGCGAGGTTTTTCAAGGCTTTTACTCAGGGTTTAAGATCACGAAAGGTTTTAATGCAAAGACGTATGTGTATTCTACTAGAGCATCAATACAGTCAGGATGTGTCATTCTG
>NW_019950112.1:0-9057 GCF_002910315.2 Salvelinus sp. IW2-2015 | reverse complement strand
AGCTTCACTACAATACCGGCCATGACGAAGACCCTCTGACCTGTAACCTTGCCAGGGGACTGGCTTGACCAGTGCACTGGCCCTGCACTTGCAACGACGGCGTAGGCTCATGAGCTGTCACCAGTTAGGCCTCTACACTTCGCCTTGCGGGACCAGGGCATGCACTGAGACCAGCTTGAGGCTCTTGACGCTTTGACTCCGTACTCTAGTCTTGCAGACGGCCTCAGAGGCACTCGAGGAACAGAGTTGCGACTCGTGCTGGCTCAGCGGACTCTAAGTTTCTGTTCCACATCAGGACTGGCAGCCTGTTGAGTCAGCTGCCACACTGCTAGGCCAAAGCTGCATGGTCCGGACCGGACCGGCATCGCGGTGCCAGATTCGTCCCAATCTTGCCCCTTGAGCTTGCAATAACAGACTTAGGCGCTCTTGCTGCTGTAGATTCGCCCAGCTGTATAGCATCTTTTCCTGCCCCCTGCAACAAGGCCTCTGCACACCCTTTTCTCTGCCCTCGTCCCACCTGCCAGTTCCTGGAGCATAGGATCGTACTGTGCGCTGAAGCGTCGCCTCTCCTGCTGCAGCGATCAACAGGTTAAGGACTCATAGAACCTTCGTGTTGGGTTTTAACCAGTCTGTCAGGACTAGGGTTTCCTACCGCCTGGCAGCACCCCGCAAGCTTCTCGGCATGACCACTCTACTCGACGGAGGGCATTTGATTTTATCGGCGACCTCGGCAGTCAGAGTACCTATATAGCGTGAGGCAAGCAGCGATCTGTCCTCTGGCAGGCTCTTCTGAGGGTCCTACTCTTGACCGGTCCAGCGCCTCATGACTCCACTTCGCCTCTGGTTGCAACTCTTACACGATTAGCATACTAGGACTCACTCTCGGACGTCAGACCAGTATCTGCCCTCATATGTCGTCACTAATAGACGCGCTAAAGCTGCCCTACTCCCCTGTCCAGCCCTGCCTGACCCAGGCTCACTTTGACAGGACTGCTTCTGATCCCACACCATGCCCCATCCTTAGGGCCGGTGCTCAGCATGCTGCTTCTCAAGCACACCGGCTACTGCTATGCTCCGGTCTGATGGGAGCATTGTGTTCGGGACCACGCCACCGAGATTTACCTCCTGCGACTGTCGGCCAGGCACTGCGCTGGCCTTGTCACTTGGTGTGAGAATGGGCTGACTGGGCGCTGACACCATTTACAAATACCCAAACTGCGCGGACCAACCACTGGACTGCCTTTTAATGGGACATTTGCGGCGACCACGTGCTAGCCCACCACTTGACTGTACGCATTACCAAACCATGCCTTCAACCAGCACCAACCCTGGTTAATCGACGTCACTCAGCTTCACAAACGTTTCTGTCCCGACAGATGCTCGCCTATTAAAATATCCATTTATAGAATATGCAACAACAAATCTGCCTCCTTCAATTGGAACGGTCCGCCTCATGCCCACACGCCTTGTCTCACAGAACACTTTATTATCTTATAATCATTCAAACACCACTGTTAGGCATTACCTTCATTTCAACAATAGGCCCATCCAGTCACTGTCAATCGAGTGATCGCATAATCTCCTTCAACATCTCTTACCCTGGCTGACAAACGTTCACCATACTGCACATCGTGCATGCACTATATCGATCTCACAATCCGTCATTCATGAGAATATGCATTATAGAATCTTCTCATTGAGCTCTTACTTCGTTTGTTCGGAAGCAACAGATACGACGCAGATGGTGATAACACTACTGTCAGATCACGAACACGGTCGGTGTTTTATGAACTGTAAGTTGCATTAATGTTGCATTAATATTTTTGTTCAGTATACTTACTTTTGTAGCTCTTCGTCAGAAGCACACTTTGTAAGTAAATAGTCGTACTAGACTGAAAGATGTAAGGTAAGTTTGTCAAACTTGTGAGGCTCTCCATGCACATTAGTTCCTCATTCAACATATTTGCTGCTAGTCAACTCAATCCTGTTTTTTTAAAGCCTCCCTTCCTAACTGTTTTACCTTCCCTGAGACCAACCAGAAAATGCTTCCTTGGCCAAATATTCCTAGATTTTTGTTAAACAGCCGCACGTTCGCACATGAGTTCACCGAGGTGTGCAATTGTTTTGATTGACTTAATAATTTGTTTCTGATGCCTGTGATGCTTGTGATGTTCTAATGTAATATACTTCTTATTGTAGCTTGCTATTCTATCTTCTATTTTWATTTTATTTTATTTCCCCAGGGACCCTTGTCTCAATTGCGCTCCCCTGATTAGATACAAGTTAAAATGTGGAATCACCAAAAGAGTAGGCTACGTGCGCTTCAATTAGCTCGTCCTCCRCCACTTCTCACAGTGGTGCTCATTAAAGTAAAGTTAGATCAAAGCTAAATCAATGTCTTGGAAGATCACATAATGATTAATTAGTATTCTACAAAACAGAACCAAAATATAATAGCATAGTATAATGTTAATGTTACACAAAAAACACCACCTTGTATATACAGTAGTTTAACACCACCTTGTATCTACAGTAGTTTATCACCATCTGCTCTACTTTGCTCACAAAACAGTAACTCAAGAAGATCTAAATGCATATTCTCATGACACTGATTGAGATCATATTATTGGCATGCAGATGCAGTTTGACGTTTCACAGGTAAAATGTGAAGAATTATCATTCACGATTGACAGTGATGATGGCCTATTTTGAAATGAGGTATGCCTAACTTGGTGTTTGAGATTATTAAAAATAAATGTTCTTGAGACAATGTGTGGGCATAGGCCGACGTTTCAATTGAAGGACGCATTTTTTGCATATTCTATAATGATATTTAATAGGCTACATCTGTCGGGACAAACTTTTGAAATGATGACGTCATTTACAGGTGGTGCCAACATGTTGTATTCATGTGGGCTACACTGTCCCGCAAATGTCCCATAAAAGCATCATGTTGTCCTGCATTTGGGTATTTTAAATGGTGTCACCCATCAGCCATCTCCACACCAGTACAGCCAACAGTGCCTGGCCACAGTCAGGAGGTAGGTCTCTGGCTGGTCCCAACACAACTGCTCCACAACCAGCAACAGTACCTGTGCTTGAGAACAGCACTGCTGACACCCCCTAAGAGGCATGGTGTGGATCAGAACCAGTCCTGTCAGAGTGAGCCTGGGTCACAGGCTGGACAGGAATAAGCACTTTACCCTCTTAGTGACCAAAGCAATACTTCTGACTCAGATTAGTCCTATATCTAATCTTAAGATGTGCAACCAGAGCAAGAGGAAGCAGAGCCTGGACCTCAAGATAGACCTCAAACTCCAAGAGACAATCCTCTTCCTCACCTAATAGGTACTTCTACTCCAGGTCCCAAAAATAATCCCCCTCAGAGAGTGGTCCATCCGAAGCTTGGGGTGTCCCACTAGGAAACCCTAAGTCCTACAACTGTTGAAACCCCAACCACAAGGTTCTAGCAGTCCTAACCTGTTATCCTCAGCAGAGAGCACCTTCACCACATACGACCTACATCTCCAGACTGCATGGACAGCAGAAAAGGGTGCAACTGTTCAGCAGAATGCAACACTGCAACTACAGCAGAAACCCAAGTCTTTTCAACTCAAGCAAGATGGACATCTGACCGACCTCGGTCCCACCATGCAGGCCCACATTGGTGCAGTGGACTCAACAGCCCGTCCTAATGGACAGAACTTGAGTTCCAGCTGAGCCACCAGATCGTACTCTCCCTCAGGCCCTACCKCTGCAGCTAGAGAGAGTCCAAGCTCAAGACCAACTGGTCCATCCATAGCCTGTCCAAGCAAGTTAGAGGCCAACTGGTACACTCATAGCCTTCCCTGTTCAAGGTCAGCCAGTGCACTTTCAACCAGCCCCTGGTCAAGTTCAGGTCAAGGTCTCTCATCCGGTATTCGGTATTCGTCGCATATTGACACAATAGCATTGTATTTTATTTCCTGCTCAAGATCAGCCAGTGTAATTCCATAGGTCCCGAGTGCAGTCTACCCAGGTCAACTCCACAGATCCATATCTGCTCCAGAGCCAGACGTACCTCAGCTACCCAACAGCAAGTTCCACATATAGCTCCAATGGGTATTGCAGCCCCCCTTCTGGGGTCCAGCTCAGCAGATGAGTCCGCCTTCAAAGCAAGTCATACCTCAGCCACTGTGTAAAGGCTGCTCCTAACACCTTTTAACCATGACAGCGAAGGGAATCTAAACTGGAACTGAATTCCTTGACTTCATCCACAACTGGATGGAGAAACACAAGTGCATGTCTATTGGAACATCTCAGCTCCTGAAGCACAGAGGATTTGGCCAGTCCCCTGCCATCATCACCCATACACTTACACCAGCCTAGCATTCAGGCACTCAGCTCCAAGTATGGCGCAACCTCATAGCTTGCCTCAAAAGTGAGAATTGCCCAGATCCTCACTCGCAAGCATGTGAGATTGGTGACTCTCCAGGAGGTTCAGAGCTTCGCTTACGAGTCATTGCTGGTATCACATGTCGCTATCTTGGGAAGGTCTTCTGGGATGATTTAACTGCTGTTCCATGTTGACAGACTTCTCTGCTAAATGCAAAGTACGCAGAGACAGCATCAATAGAGGTTCCTCGCAGCTCAAGGTAAGACTACACTCAACAACCTTCAATCCCTAACCTGCACCAAACTGTCAGAGGTGGCTTCAAGAAAGGGCAGGCAGTAGCGAATCTAACCAAAATAGTCCAGCGCTACCATAAGTACGGCATCAGAGAGCGGCAAAACCCAGATTTTTCCAAGGGTAGCCCCACAAATCTATCATCGGTGCAGGAAACCCTAAATCTCTGGGTGCAAGCCCACCTCGATTAGCTGGACTTCCTGCTACTGAAACAGTAAGAGCGTTCATTTATAGACACGACTCTTCTGCAACAGAAATCGCATAACACTTAATCAACAGGTGCTGGAAATAAGGAAGAGTCCAACGCAGCTAGAGAGGAGTTGGATAAAGTATGGACGTTGCTGACGGTGTAGAGTCGTAGGCCCACCATGCCTAAAGAGTGTACACTGAAGAAGCCATTTAATGATTAGGTTGGTGGGATACGACGAATACACCGGATGAGGTGCTTCCACGTTGGCCCACGGCTAAAACCCTCACTTTCCCAATTCAAGTTCCAATGGCAGACTGGACCTCAACCATTCCAACAGGGTTAAGTCGTGTCTCTGAAGGTGGTTCCAGTGCTCTTGAGAAATGTCCAAGTCACTTATGCATCTGGACTAATGGAGCCGAAGAACAACTGTGAGTTTTTCAGACTAACCCACAAACACAGCACCATCACACACACCACAACAACACACACATGCACACACTCAACACACACCACGACACACCACACACACAACACACACACACACACATACAACACACACACCCATGAGAATCTCTCACCCTCCCTTCCTGTCTATTGATGTCCAACAGCTTCAGTAACCTGCCATAAAAAGCATTGCATTCTAGAGAGGCTACTGCTAACCGTTTTTTCAATTAGTCTGGCTGCCTCTATCTGACTTGTTGCACCCTATGGGAGGGTGTTCTGTCTGCCACTTTCTCACGCCTTCAACCACTCTCCATCTGCCTCCTCTCCTAAACAGTGTGTTGTGTTGTGTATTGGTGTCCTCGTTGTGGTGTTCGGTATTACAATGCTCTTACTGAAGGGAAGAGGTTTGTTGGTCAGATCTCGCGATACTGGCCATTCATCTTCCTCAATACGGTGCAGTCGTGCCTGTTCCCTTTGCAGAAAAGGCTCCCAATAGAATATACTGTTTACACTCATGCTTCACGGTTGGGATGGTGTTCTTGGGGTGTACTATCCTTCTTTCTTCTCCGAATACAGGCGAGTGGAGTTTAGACCCAAAAAGCTTACTTTTTGTCTCAATCGACAAATGACTTTCCATTCTCCTCTGGATCATCCCGATGGTTATTGGCAACTTCAGACGGGCCTGGACATGCGCTGGCTTTGAGCAGGGCATTGGTGGCTGCAGGATTTTATCCATGAGGCGTATGTGCTTTACTAATTGGTTTTCCTTTGAGACTGTGGTCCCAGTTTCAGGTCATTGACCGGTCTGCGTGTAGTTCCTGGGCTGATCCTCACATTCTCATGACTGCATTGATGCCCCACGGGTTGAGATCTTGATCGGACAGAACGCGAGGGTGATTGACCGTTACATCTTGACTTCCTCTTTTTTGTCTTGCATTTTTCTAATAATTGTGCCAACAGTTGTTGCTTCTACCAAGCGCTTTGCTAATTGTCCTGTAGCTCCATCCCAGCCTTGTAAGGTTAATTTTATCTGATGTCCTTACACAGCTTTCTGGTTTCGGCCATGTGGAGAGGTTGGAGTCTGTTTGATTGAGTGTGTGGACAGGTGTCTTTTATACAGGTAGAGTTCTCCATAACAGGTGCAGTTAATACAGGTATCGAGGGAGAACAGGAGGGTTCTTAAAAAAAACTAACAGGCTTCTGTGAGAGCTGGAATCTTACTGGTTGGTAGGATATGAATCCAAATACTTATGTCAGGACAATAAATGGCAAAATAATTATTAAAAATATACAATGTGAATTTCTGGATTTTTGGTTTTAGATGCCGTCTCTCCACATGTTGGTGGTACCTATGACTAAAAATGACAGAACTCTACACTGCTCTTTGTAAAGTAGAAAACTGCCATGGCAGGTGTATCAATATTGTGCTCCCACCTGTACTAGGTGTCTGGTTAAGCTGTATACTGCTCACTTCCAGATCACTCAAACTCTCCATCTCCAAAGTTAATGCTAGAATTGGCTTCTATTATTCGCAAAAGCCTCCTCCACTCCATGCTTGCCAACATAACTCGTAAAACCTGACCAATCCTACTCGATCCTCGGCTTAGCGATTGTCATTTCAAAGTCCTCAATAACTATCAATAATTGGATGCAGTCTAACAGTGCATCCGTTCTGTCACCAAAGCCCATATTCCCTCCACTGCGACCTGTAAGCTCTCCGTTGGGCTGGCCTCCGCTTTATACTCGTCGCAAAACCCACAGGACGTGCTCAGGTCATCTCTACAAAGAACCCTGCCTAGGTAAAGTCACCCTTATCTTACGTTTCGCTGGTCCCACCATATGCAGACACCACCTGTAGCACGCGCTCCAGCAGCTATTATCTCTGTACACCCCATGAAGCCAACTCTCCTTTGGCACAGTGCTCTCCTTTCAGTTGCTGCAAATGACGAACGAACTACAAAATCTTCTTGAAACTGGAAACATTATCGTCCCTCACTAGCTTTACGCACGCAGCTGTAGAGCAGCTCACAGATTATGACCTGTTACATAGCCATCTATAATTTAGGCCCAAACTACCTCTCCTCTACTGTATTTATTTATTTTGCTCTTTGCACCATTATTTATATTTCTACCTTTGCCTTCTTCACTGCAAATTACATTCCAGTGTTTTACTTGCTATATTGTTTACTTTCGCCACGATGGTTTTTTTGTTTAACCTTCCCTTATCTTCACCTCATTTGCTCACATTGTATATTAGACTTATTTTTCTAGCTGTATATTGACTGTATTTTGTTTACTCTAATATACTTCATGTGTATTGTATGTGTCGAACTGCTTTTGACTTTATCTTGGCAGGTGCAATTGTAAATTAGAACTTGATCTCAACTTGCCTACCTGGTTAAATAAAGGTGAAATACAAATACAACTAAATAATATCATTACCAAGCCTGGCATTGACAAGAGCTGAGCAATGAATGAGTCCCCGTCTATCAGTGGTCCTGGGCTGAGTTCACACTTGTTCTAGCTAACACACTGAAGCTTCAGGACAGAACATCCAATCAATCAGACTAAATCATTACAACACAGTCCAAACACAAAACTACATTGCTTTTGTGGGAAACTAACACAACACTGTCAGCCCTGGACTTAGAGAGCTTTTTATGTTCTCACTTAGTTGGTTTGATCAGAGGTAGCTGGATTGGGTGGGCATTCTATGTTCAATTTCTATGTGTTCGGTCACTATTCTTTTGGTTTTGGCCGGTTATGGTTCGCAATTCAGGACAGCTGTCTTATGTTGTCTCTGATTGGGAAATACTTAGGTTAGTTTTCCACTTTGTTCTGTGGGTAGTTGTTTTCCTGTTTAGTTGTTCAGCCCTGACAGGATGTTTTCGGTTTCATTTCTCACTTTGAACACTAGAAAAAAATAAACAGGTGTAAATAAAATCAATAGAACATTACACGCTGCGCTTTGGTCTGATCCTTCTCTTCAGACGACGACACCGTTCAAGCACAAACACAAAGCTAAAAATGCAGTGCATCTGGCCCTAAATCGTCAGTACACCCTTAACCCGTGCTAAATATTTGACTCATGGTTCTGATCAAAACCTTAGAAAAACTTGACAAGGTTCAGGTCAGTGAGCACAGTCCTTTGTCCATTGAAGAAGGGTGACACAGGAACCTGGCTCCTGTAGAGGAAAGGCTTGCAACACTGCACACAGCAGAACGAGAATGAGTGCATTCCTGACAAAATGGAAAAATATAAAACAATTAGAGAGTGTCATTTCCCAAATTTGACAAACGCCTTAATTCAAGGTTTCAAAGATACCTCTCTGATGAGAGTAGGAGGCCTACCGTCTGTTGCGGTGAGGAGCAGAGAGCTGTTGGGTTGGCCCTAGCATTGCTGCTGACATAAGTTGAGGGACAGTATGTCTGACAGACAATCAACCTGACATGATATCTACTGTATGCTTATTGTTATTGTTCAATGTATGGTTATTTTGACCTTGGATTATTGTATTGGCAATTTTGAATTCTCATTATTTTTTCATAAATTGTAAAATATCAAAGTAGCTTTGGCAACACTGTTACATTAGTTACGCCTGCCAATAAAGCAAATTGACAATCTTAATTGAATTAGAGAGAGAGAGCGCTAGGAGAGAGAAATCAAGTGGGAGAAGAGAACGTGAGGATCGGCGTAAGGAAAGAGACGAGGAGTAGACAGAGGATAGTTGAGGGGGGAAAGAGAGGGGGAGTGATT
>NW_019950111.1:0-9057 GCF_002910315.2 Salvelinus sp. IW2-2015 | reverse complement strand
ATACAGGATCACAATGTCTCTCTCTGCTGCACACGGCTGCTTCCAGTCACTATGTGTCAGTCCCTGTGTTGAGTCTCGGTTCACTACCCGCTCTGTCAGTGAGCTCAGTTCAGCTTCTCAGTTCAGCTGCTCAGTTCAGCTTCTGCGGTCCGTGTGGAGTTGGTTGTTGGTTCTTGAATGGCAGCTCCTAATGCAGCAGTGGCGAGGGCCCGGCCCGGAGAGCGTATAGCTTACTGAGGGTGACCGGACTGCAGCAGCACACACCTCACTGAACCACTATCTGATTGAGGAGAACAGTGGTGTCATCCCCAGATTGCTACAAAGTCCTCTGCCTTCTGTCTGCCAATTAGCCAGTCAATGCTACCACTACCGCACCGCATGCCCTGGCACTGTCAATGCACTGAAGTAGCAGGGAACCTCCAAGTCCCTAACAGCAACCTCACCAGAACCTGACACCAAGGAAATTGCTCTGTGCTCTCTGTCGTTGTAGCTCGGAAAGGATATTGTCTCTCTGATCCAAACAAAGTCTATTCCGTGTTTTCTCTTCTCATCCCCCTCTCTCGTTGTGTGGTTTTGTTATCTTGTCGTCTCCTCTCTCTCTATCCTCAGTCAGGTCAAAAGTTGTGGGACAGTGCTTAGTTCCTGGTTGTTTCCTCTTCCTCCCCTCTCCCTCTCTGTCGCTCAGATATGTTCGATATGTTCAGTATATGTTCAGTATATCCAGAGTAGTGTCAGCTGTCTATCTGTCCGTCTGTGTCTGGTTTATATAACCCCTGCTCTCCTCCCACAGCCTGCCTGCTTCCACTCTCTATCAGTGTGTATAAGTGTGTGTGTTAGTCCGTGGATGCATATTTAGCATTTGAGTTATTTTGTGAAGGTTTGGGGTGTGGATGCGACAATGACTGTCTTTCAGGTCAGAGAACAGTGGCTATGTTCTGTAACCGCCAAGCAGTCCATTCAGACAGGGTATATAGCTGAGGTCTGTTAAGGATGTTAGTGGCAAGGCCTTCTTCCACTACAATTCCTCAGTTGAACCCAGACGACAGACTAGAACAGAAAGGACAGAGAGACAGAGAGCACAGAGAGACAGAGAGACAGGAGGCCTCATAGAGGTCCTCTTTGTCCAATGACCTGTTTTATAGCTGCTGTATTAAGACAGTCCATAATGGCTGCATGTGTGTGTGTCTGTATGCGTGTTCTCAGAACAGTGTGTGTGGCGTCTGTATGCGTGTTTCAGAAAAGTGTGGTGTGTGTCTGTATGCGTGTTATTAGAACAGTGTGGTGTTGTGTCCTGTATGCGTGTTCTCAGAACATTGTGTGTGTGTGTGTGTCTGTATGCGTGTTATTAGAACAGTGTGTGTGTGTCTGTATGCGTGTTATTAGAACAGTGTGTGTGTGTCTGTATGCGTGTTTCTCAGAACAGTGTGTGTGTGTCTGTATGCGTGTTCTCATGAACAGTGTGTCTGTTGTGTCTGTATGCGTGTTCTCAGAACAGTGTGTGTGTGTTCTGTATGCGTGTTCTCAGAACAGTGTGTGTGTGTGTCTGTATGCGTGTTCTCAGAACAGTGTGTGTGCTGTGTCTGATATGCGTGTTCTCAGAACAGTGTGTGTGTGTCTGTATGCGTGTTTATTAGAACAGTGTGTGTGTGTCTGTTATGCGTATCTCAGAACAGTGTGGTGTGTGTCTGTATGCGTGTTCTCAGAACAGTGTGTGTGTGTCTGTATGACATGTTATTTAGAACAGTTGTGTGTTGTCTGTATGCGTATTATTAGAGCATTGTGTGTGTGTCTGGATGCGTATTATTAGAACAGTGTGTGTGTTTCTGTATGCGTATTATTAGAAACAGTGTGGTGTGTGTTCTGTATGCGGTTGTTTATTTAGAACAGTGTGTGTGTGGTTCTGTATGCGTATTATGTAGATGATTGGTGTGGTGTCTGTATGCGTGTTCTCAGAAACAGTGTGTGTGTCTCATGCGTGTCTCAGAAACAGTGTGTGTGCTGTGCTGTTAGCGTGTTATTAGAACAGTTGTGTGTGTCTGTATGCGTATTATCTAGAACAGTGTGTGTGTGTCTGTATGCGTGTTCTCAGAACAGTGTGTGTGTGTCTGTATGCCGTTGTTATTAGAAACAGTGTGTGGCTGTATGCGTGTAATTAGAACATGTGTTGTGGTGTCGTGTATGCGGTTCTCAGAACAGTGTGTTGTGTGTGTCTGTATGCGTGTTCTCAGAAACAGTGTGTGTGTCTGTATGCGTGTTATTAGAACAGTGTGTGTGTTGTATATGCGTGTTATTAGAACAGTGTGTGTGTGTCTGTATGCGTGTTATTAGAACAGTGTGGGGTGTGTCTGTATGCGTGTGCTCAGAAACATTGTGTTGTGTGTGTCTTATGCGTGTTATTAGAACAGTGTGTTGTGTTGTCGTGTATGCGTGTTTCTTAAACAGTGTGTGTGTGTCTGTATGCGTGTTCTCAGAACAGCTGTGTGTGATGTCTGTATGCGTGTTCTCAGAACAGTGTGTGCTGTGTCTGTATGCGTGTTCTAGAACAGTGTGTGTGTGTGTCTGTATGCGTGTCTCAGAACAGTGGTGTGTGGTCTGTATGCGTGTTATTAGAACAGTGTGTGGTGTGTCTGTATGCGTGTCTCAGAACAGTGTGTGTGTGTTGTATGCGTTGTTCTCAGAACAGTGTGTGTGTGTGTCTGTATGCTGTCTCAGAACAGTGTGTGTGTGTCTGTATGCATGTTATTAGAACAGTGTGTGGTTGTATGGCGTGTTCTCAGAACAGTGTGTGTGTGTGTCTGTATGCGTGTTCTCAGAACAGTGTGTGTGTGTCTGTATGCATTGTTATTAGAAACATGTGTGTGTCTGTATGCGTATTATTAGAACATTGTGGTGTTGGTCTGTAAATGCGTATTATTAGAACATGTGTGTGTGTGTGTTGTATGCGTATTATTAGAACAGTGTGGTGTAGTGTCTTATGCGTTATTATTAGAACAAGTGTGTGTGTGTCTGGTATGCGTGTTCTCAGAACAGTGTGTTGTCTGCATGGCTGTCTTCAGAAACAGTGTGTGGTGTGTCTGTTAGCGTGTTATTAGAACAGTGTGTTGTGTCTGTATGCGTATTATTAGAACATTGTGTGTGTGTCTGTATGCATATTATTAGAACAGTGTGTGTGTGTCTGTATGCGTGTTCTCCAGAACAGTGTGTGTGTGTCTGTATGCGTGTTATTAGAACAGTGTGTGTGTGTCTGTATGCGTGTAATTAGAACGTGTGTGTGTGTCTGTATGCGTTGTTCTCAGAACAGTGTGTGTTGTGTCTGTATGCGTGTTCTCAGAACAGTGTGTGTGTCTGTATGCGTGTTATTAAGAACAGTGTGTGTGTCTGATGCGTGTTATTAGAACAGTGTGGTTGTGTCTGTATGACGTGTTATTTCAGAACAGTGTGTGTTGTGTTCTGTATGCGTGTTGCTCAGAACATTGTGGTGTGTGTCTGTTATGCGTTGTTATTTAGAACAGTGTGTGTGTGTCTGTATGCGTGTATTAGAACAGTGTGTGTGTGTCTGTATGCGTGTTCTCAAGAACAGTGTGTGTGTGTCTGTATGCGTGTTTCAGAACAGTGTGTTGTGTGTCTGTATCGTGTTCTCAGAACAGTGTGTGGTGTGTCTGTATGCGTGTTCTCAGAACATGTGTTGAGTGTCTGTATGCGTGTTATTAGAACAGTGTGTGTGTGTCTGTATGCGTGATCTCAGAACAGTGTGTGTGTGTCTGTATCCTGGTCTCAGAACAGTGTGGTGTGTTGTGTCTGTATGCGTGTTCTCAGAAACAGTGTGTGTGTGTCTGTATGCATTGTTATTAGAACAGGGTGTGTGTCTGTCATGCGTTATTATTAGAACATGTGGGTGTGTCTGTATGCGTATTATTAGAACAGTGTGTGTGTGTCTGTATGCGTAGTTATTAGAACAGTGTTGTGTGTCTGTATGCGTGTTATTAGAACAGTGGTGTGTGTCTGTATTGCGTATTATTAGAACAGTGTGTTGTGTCTGTATGCTGTTTATTAGACAGTGTGTGTGTGTTGTGTTCTGTTAATGCGTGTATTAGAACAGTGTGTGGTGTCTGTATGCGTGTATTAGAACATGTGTGTGTGTGTCTGTAATGCGTGTTTCTCAGAACAGTGTGTGTGTGGTCTGTATGCGTGTTATTAGAACAGGTGGTGTGTATGTGTCTGTATGCCGTGTATTTAGAAGTGGTCTGTATTTCAATGATGTGTGTGTGTCTGTATGCGTGTTCAGACCAGTGTGTGTGTGTCTGTATGCGTGTTCTCAGAACAGTGTGGTGTGTGTGTCTGTACTGCGTGTTCGAAACAGTGTGTTGTGTCTGATGGCGTGTTAATTAGAACCAGTTGTGGTGTGTGTCTGTATGCGTGTTCTCAGAACAGTGTGTGTGTGTTCTGTATGCATGTTATAGAACAGTGTGTGTTGTGTCTGTATGCGTATTATTAGAACCAGTGTGTGTGTGTTCTGTCATGCGTATATTAGAACAGTGTGGTGTGTCTGTATGCGTATTATTAGAACAGTGTGTGTGTGTCTGTATGCGTATTATTAGAACATGTGTGTGTGTCTGTAGCGTGTTCTCAGAACAGTGTGTGTCTGCATGGATGTTCTCCAGAACAGTGTGTGGTGTGTCTTGTATGCCGTGTTATTAGAACAGTGTGTGTGTGGTCTGTATGCGTATATTAGAACATTGTGTGTGTGTCGTGTATGCATATTATTAGAACATTGTGTGGTGTCTGTAATGCGTGTTCTCAGAAACAGTGTGTGTCTGGGATGCGTGTTTCTCAGAACAGTGTGGTGTGTGCTGTAAGCGTGTAATTAGAAACAGTGTGTGGTGTGGTCTGTATGCGTGTATTAGAACAGTGTGTAATGTGTCTGTAGCGTGTTATTAGAACCAGTGTGGTGTGTGTCTGTATGCGTGTTCTCAGAACAGTGTGTGTGTGTGTCTGTATGCGTGTTCTCAGAACAGTGTGTGTGTCCTTATGCGTCGTTCTCAGAACGTGTGTGCTGTCTGTATGCGTGTTATTAGAAAGTGTGTGTGTCTGTATGTGTGTTCTCAAGAACAGTGGTGTGTGTGTCTGTATGCGTGTTATTAGAACCATGTGTGTGTGTCTGTATTGCGTGTTATTAGAACAGTGTGTGTGTGTCTGTATTGCGTGTTCCTCAGAACATTGTGTGTGTGTTCTGTATGCGGTTATTAGAACAGTGTGTGGTGTTGTCTGTATGCGTGTTATTAAGAACATGTGTGTGTGTCTGTTGCCGTGTTCTCAGAACAGTGTGTGTGTGTTCCTGTATGCGTGTTCTCAGGAACAGTGTGTGTGTGTTGTTATGCGTGTTCTCAGAACAGTGTGTGTGTGTGTCTGTATGCGTGTTCTCAGAACAGTGTGTGTGTGTTCTGTATGCTGTTATGTAGAAACAGTGTGTGTGTCTGTATGCATGTCTCAGAACAGGTGTGTGTGTCTGTATGCGTATTATTAGAACCATTGTGTGTGTTGTCTGTCATGCCGGATTATTAGAACAGTGTGTGTGTGTCTGGTTGCGTGGTTTTCGTCCAGAACATGTGTGTGTGGTGTCTGTATGCGTGATCTCTCTCCAATCATACAGAGGGATGACATGCATACACGTTATACTGTAGGCCTACAGTGGGATGGATAGATAGAGAGATAGCCTATAGAGTAATGCTATATGTGTGATACTGTAGGGTGTTTATATCACACAGGGAGACAGTATTCATTTGTAAAGCAGTTACCATCACAGTTGGAGACGGTGATGTGTGATAGTGAACAGTGGGAGACCATTTAGCTGATGACATGCTTGTGTTGTCAAAAGTATCATGTGTGGGGATGGAGCCCCGAGTTGAGAGATACGAGTACAGAAACAGTTTCATGTCCAGTATCATGACTTGTTTCAGATGGTTCACTCTGATGTGTCTGTCTGGCTGATGTAAAGTACAGATATTGGTTTGTTTGGTATTGGGATTCTGGTGATTGGTTCGCAGTTTGACTGGTTCTAGYCTGTTGGTTTGTATCATTGCTTTGTTGTTTAGTTATATAGTCCTACACAGCAGTGCAGCTCTGTTTGCAGGCAGTTCATTTGGCTAATTGTGTGTTGATAGTAGCAACGTTGTAAGACATTCTAGATCTACGCTGTGGTGATGTTAGATCGGTGGTATTTTATCAAAAGACTGCAGCTCTGAAGAATCGTGCGTGTTGTGTACTGGTAAAGCCCCTGCTTTGTTGTATGTCACTGCAGCCCTAGCTGTGCTCTGCTGTGCTCTGCTCTGCTGTACGGCGGCTGTGTCCTGTGTCACAGAGGAAGCATTGATCAGACAGCTACTGAGGCTCAATACACAATGAGGCCTGGCCCGAGATCTCTCCTCCTCCCAACCCCCGTCTCCCTCTCCCTGCGAGCCCTGATCCTGCTCTGCCTTGCGCGTAAGTCCCACACACATGCGCGTGCACACACACACTTGCGCAATGGACGTTCAATGTGCATTCACTGAAAATCTACGTACTGTACATTCACACATACACATGATGACACACACTAACTTATATACAGATGGAGGATCTTCATTTCATCACGCTGTTGCAGAACTTTCTGGAAATGCAGGACATTTTAAATGTGTAGTGGGTGTATTTGAGCTTTGGAAAGGCTTCTGAAGTTTGTAATTTCTACTTTGAAATTTCATGCTTGATTTTCCCTCGTAAAAAATGTATCAACCCCTACAAAAATATCCATTCATTACAATCCACATAATATTTCACATTTCCTGTTGCTGTAGGATTTCCCTGCTGTGGCAAACTGGCTCAAATGTAAGATCCTACATCTGTACAAACACTGACTCACCTCACTACATCAAGCTAGATTATCTTTCTCCATCTTTCACCTCTCAGTGGGATAATTGTGGCAAACACGTGATAATGGGAAGATCGGGAGACTTAATAAATGTCATGTAAAATGGGGAAAAGCTATAGAGTGAGGGAAATTGAAGACAAGACACGTAGGGATAGAAAGATAGAGTGGACCGAGAGAAGAGCAGAGTGTGAATGAACTCTCAAATCTCTATGATTTAGGTGTGAATTTCCAATGAGCATGATGTATGAGCAGAGTGCTATAGAGAGGAGGAATACCCCCGTGGGGCTGTAGGACTGGGGAAACACGAACCAGGATGGAGGAGTACAGTTAAAAGAGGCGAGAGAGAGAGAGATAAGTCTCCCGATCTTCCCATTATCACGTGTTGGCCACAATTATCCCAGAGAGAGAGATCACAGCCTCTGAGAGCCTTCTGAAGTACACCACAAAATTAACTTTGACCAGAAGAGATAGAGAGAGAAAGAAAGATAGACAGACTGATAGAGGGATGGAGAGAGTGAGAAAAAAGGAAGATAAGCGAGAGGGAGGGAGAGAAAGACAGTGAGCCCAGGAACCACTGTGGGCAGGAGAGCTAGTGTTTCCCCTGTCTTTGATCTATGATTAGGATCACTGGTAGCACCACTGTGGGCAGGAGAGCTAGTGTTTCCCCTGTCTTTGATCTATGATTAGGATCACTGGTAGCACCACTGTGGGCAGGAGAGTAGTGTTTCCCCCTAGTTTTGATCTATGATTAGGATCACTGGTAGCACCACTGTGGGAAGAGAGCTAGTGTTTCCCCTGTCTTTCTTTGGATCTGATGACCTTAGGATTTCATGGTCATGGTAGCACAACTAATACCATGAATACATCCTGTCATCATTCTATTTGGGCTCAAGCAGTGTATTAATATGCAGAGATGTTCTGTTAATAACCATGGCTGCAACGCGTCCACTTCCTCCAAGCCAATCAAAATCTGGATTGCAGAATTTGGCATATTGGATCTACACAGGGACATTTTCGTGGCATGGGATGGCGGGAGGGGGGGAGGGAGGGAATAGATGACAGTAGAAGAGCGAGAGAATGAGGAAGAGAGATGAAAAGAGAGAGAGATTAGTTTTTTAGCCTTGGCAAGGAGGCTGGGTATATAATTCCTGCAATGAGCAGTTTTGGGGTGAGCAGTGAGCAGGAGGAGGGAGACTGGCCAGGTAGAGGGATTGATGCGAGGGGGGGTTAAGACCTCTCTCCTCTTGGCCGCTGTGAATCTCCAGCGTGGTATCAATGTGTAATGGGCCTGTACATTTCCTTAAACTTGCCCTTGTTTTGTGTGGCAGTCGTTGCCAGAGCAGTGTTGGGCTGTGACGGCTCGTCATAAAACACCATGGCTAACCAGCTTTAGCTGTTTAAAAGGGACAGCATACAACACTGGTGGAAAACAGAGAGAGGTAAAGAGAGAAGGGATTGAAAGAGAGGGAGAGGTTGTGAAGGACATGGGGGTATTATAGTGAGGTGAGTGATAGAGAGAGTGAGAAAAGTGTGAGGTATTTAGAGAGAGAGAGAGAGAGAGAGATGAGCAGACTGGTAGAGAGAGAGAGATGAGATGAGCAGAGTGGTAGAGAGAGAGAGATTGAGATGAGCAAGAGTGGAGAGAGAGAGATGAGATGAGCAGCAGAGTGGTTGAGAGAGAGATGAGATGAGCAGACTGGTAGAGAGAGAGATGAGATGAGCAGACTGGTAGAGAGAGAGATGAGATGAGCAGACTGGTAGAGCAGAGAGAATGAGATGAGAGACTGAGAGAGAGTGAGATGAGCAGCAGAGTGGTTGAGAGAGAGATGAGATGAGCAGCAGAGTGGTAGAGAGAGAGATGAGATGAGCAGAGTGGCAGAGAGAGAGATGAGATGAGCAGACTGGTAGAGAGAGAGATGAGATGAGCAGCAGAGTGGTAGAGAGAGAGATGAGTGAGCAGCAGAGTGGTAGAGAGAGAGATGAGATGAGCAGACTGGTAGAGAGAGAGATGAGATGAGCAGACTGGTAGAGAGAGGAGATGAGATGAGCAGACTGGTAGAGAGAGAGTGAGATAGCAGCAGAGTGGTTGAGAGAGAGATGAGATGAGCAGCAGAGTGGTAGAGAGGAGACGATGAGATGAGCAAGTGGCAGAC
>NW_019950110.1:7064-9058 GCF_002910315.2 Salvelinus sp. IW2-2015 | reverse complement strand
TTAGCCAGCCTGGGTCTTCGATGCTGTTGCTAAATGTTACTCCTATGGATTAGGGGATTTTAGTAAATTTTTAGTATCTAGCTAATGTTAACGTTATATGTCTAAACAAAAGACCTCAAAGTTAAAGCTGCTGTTAGCCTAGTGTATATTAGAATGGAAATGGCTTGCTGCTAACATTAAAACTTTTGGTTAACTTTACTAGCTATGACAATCGGTTTGTATTGCTAGTATTAAAGCTTGCTGTAGCTAGCCAGCTGGAGTTGCGATGGCTGGCGTTGCTAACGTTACTCTAAAGATCGGGAGTTTTAGTAAAAAATGTTTAGCAGGCTATGCTAACGGGTAAAACCGTTACAATGTCTAACAGAAAGACCCCAAGTTAATAGCTTGCTGGTTAGCGTAGCACATGTGCGGAGGTTAGATGGATGGCTGGCTTGCTAGCTAAACATTGAACATGTTTGGTTCACTAGCTACGCTATGACAATCGTTTGGTATTGCTATTTATACGCAGCTGTTAGCTAGCCAGCCTGGGGTTCGATGACTGCTTGCCTAACGTTTTTCTCTTTGCTGTTTGACATAAATGGCTTAAACTTTTACCAAATAGGGGCTATCTCTGTATACTAACAGCAAGCTTTAACTAGCAATACAAACCGATTGTCATAGCAAGCTAAAGTTAACCAAACAGGTTCAACGTTAGATTCTTACCCGTATACATGGATGAAAGCTTCACGGCAGACTGATTCATTTTCAGAGTCAGAGAGATTCAGCATGGCACGATCGTCCTCCAGAAAGTAGTCCATCACAACAAACTCATCTCTCGGCATGTCCAGCCCACTCAATATTTCAGCCTATCATGGCTAGCAGGAAGGTTGCTGACTTTTTTTGTGGCTAAACCAACTAGGCTCGTAATTTAACAATTTTATTCGTATTTACATATGGCATACAAGTTTGATATTAAGGCACATGAAAGTTTACATCTTCGAGAAGGCATTTCTGTCAAAAAACGCATTTTGATAAAATTATTTTTTACGTTCAAACGGCTAACATGTGAAGTCGTGACTTGTGACATACGCCTAGTTTCCTGAGTTGGGTCACATATTATGGCAAGAACAGCTCAAATAAACAAAGAGAAATGACAGTCCATCATTACTTCAAGTCAATCCGGAAAATGTAAAGAACTTTGACAGTTTCTTCAAGTACAGTAGCAAAAACCATCAAGCGCTGTGATGCAACAGGCTCTCATGAGGACCGCCACAGGAAAGGAATACCCAAAGTTACCTCTGCTGTAGAGGATAAGTTCATTAGAGTTACCAGCCTCAGAAATTGCAGCACATACAAATGCTTCACAGTGTTCAAGTAACAGGCACATCTCAACATCCACTGTTCAGAGCAGACTGCGTGAATCAGGCCTTCATGGTCGAATTGCTGCAAAGCAACCACTACTAAAGGACAACAATAGTAAGAAGAGACTTGCTTTGGCCAAGAAACACGAGCAATGGACATTAGACTGGTGGAAATCTGTCCTTTGGTCTGATAAATCCAAATTTGAGATTCTGGTTCCAACCGCCGTGTCTTTGTGAGACGCAGAGTAGGTGAAAGGATGATCTCTGCATGTGTGGTTCCCACCGTGAAGCATGGAGGAGGTGTGATGATGTGGGGGTTCTTTGCTGGTGACAATGTCGGTGATTTATTTAGAATTCAAGACACACTTAACCAGCATGGCTACCACAGTATTCTGCAGCGATATGCCATCCCATCTGGTTTGCGCTTAGTGGAACTATCATTTGTTTTTCAACATAACAATGACCCAACACACCTCCAGGCTGTGTAAGGGCTATTTGACCAAGAAGGAGAGTGATGGAGTGCTGCATCATATAACCTGGCCTCCACAATCACACGACCTCAACCCATTTGAGATGGTTTGGGATGAATTGGACCGCAGAGTGAAGGAAAAGCAGCCAACAAGTGCTCAGCATATGTGGGAACTCCTTCAAGAC
>NW_019950110.1:0-1811 GCF_002910315.2 Salvelinus sp. IW2-2015 | reverse complement strand
GAGGGTAGGGAGGGGGGGAGAGAGTAGAAAGAAAGGAAGAGAATCGAGAGACAGAAGGAGAAGGGTTTTTACTAGGATGTAAGGTGAGAAGAGAGAGAAGCAGACAGCCAGAGATAGCTTCTCCAAACGGGGAGCGGAGAGAGGAGGGAGGGACACATAGACAGACTTGGAGGGGGGGCGGGGGGAGTGGAGGAGAGAGGTCGACAAATGGCTTATTATCGGGCTAATAGAAATTTCCCCTGATCCAGAAGGGAAGTAGAATGGATTCGCCCTTCCTCCTCCTCCATCTGTTGGGGTTGGAGATATATATTTCATCATCTGCAGATAATTGTGTGCATCACTGCCAGAGCTCTTTGTCTGCTCTCTGCCACAGCAAAACAGCAAGCAAAGCATGATGTGGGCCGCAGCAGGTGGCGGTATGGATGTAAGAGCAGGAGTAGAGCTGTTCCTGATACCAATAATTTATTTACCTTAGTGTCAGCTTTCAAATAAGCACTGAACGGCTTCCCGGCGAGGTCAAACATTATGGTAATTGTGTGTAAGAAGCGACGCTTCTCACTGCAAGAATGGTTTGAATTAACAGTACTATTATCTGCTAAATTCAAATCTCAACATTGAAGGTTACATGAACAGGAGAATTGATAAGCCAAATGCATATAACGTTAATTCATCAATATCCATTGTAGTAGTGTATATAATATATCACGAGAGATCCATAAACCAATGTTATTTATTAAACCTTTTAACATAAACAGTTGTTTCAGCAAACTGAAACCAGAGAAACAGAAACACAATATGTCTTGGTTATCATAAATCTTAATTTAACATGCAACCAGATTCCCCCAGCAAGAGAGGTAAAGGCTGAACAAACACTTTTTCTCTGTGTGTGTGTGTGTTGTGTGTGTGTGTGTGTGTGGTGTGGTGTGTGTGTTGGTGTGTGTGTGTGTGTGTGGTGTGTGTGTGTGTGTGTGCGAGCGAGAGGACAGAAAGAGCAGAGGAGCACATTTTAAATGATGGGGTTTTCCAACAGCTGCTTTGATTTGACCAATACATAATCTAAGCTATGCTATCATAATGAGTATGATATCATCATTATTACATTAAAGTAATATAAACTGTAATTCCTATAAAATACCTTCTCTTTTTCCCCCTTTCCCCCCTTACACTAATCACTCCTTTGCTTCTTTCCAAAGCTGCTGTTGTCGTTTGATCTGTTGTTACAGTCAACCATGACAAAGCAGAATACGTGTGGAATTATCTGGCAAGGTACACACAGGGTGCGTCCCAACTGGGGCTCCAGTCAAAAGTAGCACATTATATAGGGAATAGGATGCCTTTTGGTATACAGGCACAGACTTGTTACACAATGTCATACATCATCATCAGAGTCAGGTCTGTTCTGTTTCATAGAGGGATGTCATCTCGTTGCAGTAAATCTGGATCGACTTTTGACCTCTGACTCATTTGGAATCTATATTCTGTTGGATGCGGCACTCACTGTTGTAACATTTACAGTATGTGGTACAGTCAASATGTATAGTACCAGTCAAAAGTTTGGACACACCTACTCATTCAAGGGTTTTTCTTTATTTTTACTCTTTTCGACATTGTAGAATAATAGTGAAGACATCAAAACTATGYGATAACACATATGGAATCATGTAGTAACCAAAAAAAGTGTTAAACAAATCCAAATATATTTTATATACCCTTTTCCTTGATGACAGCTTTGCACACTCTTGGTATTCTCTAAACCAGCTTCATGGAATGCATTTTAATTAACTGCATTTCAAAAATGATGGTACAAAAAA
>NW_019950109.1:0-9061 GCF_002910315.2 Salvelinus sp. IW2-2015 | reverse complement strand
CCATATTTTGATTTCTCCGCAATGTGTGCTATTAGTCGTAGTTTCTACTATGCTCTCATTTAGTTTCTGTACTGTTTATCCTAGGTATATTTTTTTTTGCTAACGGTGTTCCATGTTATTTCTCTCTGCAGTGAGAGGGTCTTTCAAGCAGATAGATATGTCTGTACCAGTATACTAGAATTGAAAGCGGTAACAATGTTTATCCGTACACTGTCACACTGTAGATGGGTACCATCCCAGGATCCTTGTTAGAACACAACAGACGAGGATCAGTAGGTATCTGGTCTGCCTACCTTTACAAATGTTTTTACCTTGAGGGATTTGGCTTGGCTTTAGCTTTTCAACAGGGGTAGTGGTACCAGTGGTTCCTACCTGAATAATGAGGTCTGTAGCTTCAGACTGTGGTATTTACCAGGTTGTGTTCTATCTGATAATGGGTTTCGTAGGCTCAGGCTGATGTGGTAGTGTACCAGGTGTGTTTCCTACCTGATAATGGCGTTTTAGTGTAGCTCAGGCGTGCTTGTTTGGTAGTTTACAGGTGTGTTCCTACCTGATAATGGGTTTCTGTAGCTCAGGCTGTGTGTAGTGTACCAGGTGTGTTCCTACCTGATAATGGGTTGCTGTAGCCGGCTGTGTGGTAGTTTACCAGGTGTGTCCTACCTGATAATGGGTTTCTGTAGCTCAGGCGCTGTGTGTAGTGTACCAGGTGTTCAGTGTGTCCTACGCTGGATAATGCGGTTTCTGTACTCAGGCTGTGTGTAGTTGTACCAGGTGCTTGCAGGAATGCCCCACAGAGAGATGGGATGGTCATAAACAAAACACTCCAGCTAATTGAACCAACAGCTTTAACGTGGGTCCCCACCTGAAAACACAGAGCCAGGCTTTTACCGTGGGTCCCCACCTGAAACACAGGCCAGGCTTTACGTGGGTCCCCACCTGAAACACAGAGGCCAGGCTTTACCGTGGTCACCACCTGAAACGACAGAGCCAGGCTTTTACCGTGGTCCCCACCTGAAACACCAGGCCAGCTTTTACCGTGGGTCCCCACCTGAAAACACAGAGCCAGGGCGGTACCTGGGCCCACCTGAAACACAGACCAGGCTTTACCGTGGGTCCCCACCTGAAACAGACCAAGTTTAACTACATATCCAGGCGTTTCTAGGAGATACCATTTATAAATGAACACATTAGAGCAACAACAGCATCCCAGCAGTTTCGATCAATCTGTACAGTCAAACATGATCAGGCTATACAATAACACCAAAGCCGAGTAGCTGAGGAGAATAACACAACGACGTTGACTGGTGGCAGTTGCACCATTACAGGCTAACAGATGTGAGAGCAATAGTTCCTCCTAATATGAAAGGCAGATTGTGGACTTGTTCTATCTCACCTCAGACTTCTGTAGTTCCCAGACACACAGCGGCAGAACCACGAGTAGCAGGGCTACGTAGAGACAGACCACGAGAGGTCGGATCCACCGTCTCCAGTTCCCACACGTACACGGCATGATTCCGTTCGGTTCGGTTTCGTTCGGTTAGTTCCGTTTAGTTCGCTTCTGTTGGGTTATGTTCGGGTTTAGAACTGAAGGTCTAGACGGGAATGGGATGGGTGGGCGTTGGCTACAAACTATATCTACCGTAGCTGTTTCCTAAACACACCACTGTGACACTAACCTACAGGCTACTATCACTGCATGTCAATGGGGTGGCCTACAGTTTGTTGACAAAATAACAGAAATGATGACGTCAACAGCCTAAACTCCTACAGTGATACACCTCTAGGTGCTTGACAAGCATCATTCAGTTATTACTGTAACATTGTCTTTTCCCCAATCATGAGTAACCTAAGCTTTTTCTGAATAGACATCCTCTGTCCCTGCGTTGTAGCYAAGCAACGTTGCGTTTCATCCATTTAAATTCACAAGAGCTTCTTCTTTTTCCTTCTAGATTCACCCACCTCTGAGGATAGAAGAAAATCAGAGAATAAACCGATTACCGCGTCCCGAGACGATTTGGTCGCGACATGGAACGGAAATGGACATCGGTGTCAAATAATAGCGCGTGTGGTTCCATGTTGACGCCCACGTTACAACAAMCCGTTATAGCGATCCATCTAGCTCTGGTCCAGGGCGTTAACTGCCTGTTACGCCTCACGTCCACCGGACGCATCAAACCTCTTTGCGTTCTGGCGGAAGTCGTTAATTTTCAATAAATTGTACGGAAAATGCGGGCTAGACATCCAGCAAAACAGAACGCACATGCACTGGTGGACCATCAGGCATTACTCTAGCTTAGTGGTGGAGAAATGCGTAGTAACGTCGTGGACCAAGGCTACCATCCTTACGGCATCATTAGGTCAGGTGGTCAGTTCAGTTACCCCCTATGTGAGCAGGGAGGTGACGGGAAAACAAAACAACACTAGCGGATCATTGTATTCATCAATCCCACAAATCTCAGTTAATAGAACTACCTGCTGTACATCGGTATCTTTATTATGGGTACGGGAAATACAATGCTCGAGTGTTTATCCATGGCCACTAGGATGTCACTACGGAGCTACCTCTCTCTGTCCCCTCTCTCATCTCTCCCTCCCTCGGTTCGTGTTAGTCCTTATCAGGTTGTCACGCCAACACGTCTAACATCTGTCTCCTTGGTAACCCTGGTTGTGACCTCATCGGTGATTGAGGGGAAACGTGCGCTCTGCCTCTGTGTACTGCCCAGACCACAAACCACCACAGTGAGGTACATCAATGCCGGGACACTAAACTAAGTGCACTTGTAATTTCAAAGGAAAAATAAAAATTATTTGCCGAAGTCAGTACTGCATCAAGAGTTGGAGAGAAGAGACACACTGCTAAAACACTACAGTGAGGAGGTAAACATGTGTCCTGTACAAACACCACATGCACGCTCACATGTAACAGTATAAACATTAGACCGTCCCTCGCCCCGACACGGGTGCGAACCAGGGACCCTCTGCACGCCAACCACCACCTCATTGTTTAGAAGGCAGTTTTCCACAGCAGCAGATAAGTCCTAGCGGAGCGTGACTGAAAAGGAACTTGACCTGAAAAGAGAGACTTGACACTGAAAAGAGAGACTTGACTGAAAAGAGGAAGACTTGATCTTGAAAAGATAGACTTGACCTGAAAAAGAGAGACTTGACCTGAAAAGACGAGTAGACTTGTTCTGAAAAAGTGAGACTTGACCTGAAAAAGAGACTGAACCTGAGAAAAAGTGTAGAGACTTGACCGAAAGAGAGACTTGATCTGAAAAGAGGAGACTGACCTGGAAAAAGTGAGACTTGACCTGAAAAAGTGAGACTTGATCTGAAAAAGTGAGACTTGACTGAAAGCAAAAGTGAGACTTGATCTGAAAAAGTGAGACTCGACTGAGAAAAAGTGAGACTTGATCTGAAAAAAAGAAAGACTTGACCTGAAAGAGAGACTTGATCTGAAAAAGTGGAGACTTGGAACCTGAAAAAGTGAAGACTCGACCTTGAAAAGTGAGAACTTGATCTGAAAAAAGAAAGACTTGACCTGAAAAGAGAGACTTGATCTGAAAAAGTGAGACTTGACACTGAAAAAGTGAGACTCGACCTGAAAAGTGAGACTTGATCTGAAAAATAAAGACTTTACCTGAAAAGAGAGACTTGATCTGAAAAAGTGAAGACTTGACATGAAAAAGTGAGACTTGTGATATAACAGTAATAACAGTGGTATACAGTAGTATACAGTGGTATTCCAGTGGTATACAGGGATATACAGTGGTATACAGTGTGTAACAGTGATATACAGTGAATATATACAGATGGTATTCAGTGGTATACAGTGATGGTATAATCAGTGATATACAGTGGCATACAGTAGATACAGTGATTATAATGGTTACAGTGGATACAGTGATATACAGTGGTATTCAGTGGTATACATGGTTATACATGGTAGTGTCATGTGTTGGTTACAGGTAATACGTGATATACGTGGCTAGACAGTGATATCAGTGGTATGCAGTGGTGATATACAGTCGCATTGTGTATACAGTGGTTGGTGTAGCAGTGATATACAGTGAATATACAGTGATATACAGTGGTATCAGTGGTATTCAGTGATTGTATACAGTGATTATACAGGTGATATGACAGTGATTATACAGTGATATTACAGTGGTATACAGTGTATATCCAGTGATATACAGTGGTACATGAATACAGTGATATACAGTGATTATCGTAACCAGTGGTATACAGTTGATATACAGTGTATACAGTGATAGTAAGGTACAGTATATACATGGTCTATTTACATGGTCATTATGACAGTGTATATCACGTGGTAACGAAAATACTGTACAGTGGATATACAGTGGTATACAGATGGAATAAGTGGATACATGGATAATGGAATAGTGATATACCTAGCTGAAAAAGGTGAGATTGACCACTGTAAAGAGAGAGACTTAATCTGAAAGTAGGTGAGACTTTGACGACTAGGGAAAATAGAGACTACTGAAGACCGCCGAGGCACTTGACTTGAACAGTGAGACTTGACCTGAAAAAGTGAGTAGACTGTCTGAAGAAGAGAGACTTGTATCTGAAAAACGTGTGAGACTTGAGATACTGAAAAAGTGAGACTGGATCTGAAAGAAATATTGAAAGTGCAGACTTGATCGTGAAAAAGTGAGACTTGATTGAGAAGATATGATGCCTGAGAAAAGTCGAGACTTGATATGAAAAAAGTGGACTTGACCTTGAAAGTTGGACGAACCTCATGGAACTTGAATAAAAAGTGAGATTTGACCTAAAAAAGAGAGACTTGACCTGAAAAGTGGATGACCATTGAATCTGAAAAAGTGAGATTTGACGCTAAAAAGAGAGACTTGAACCTGAAAAAGTGAGACCGTGATCTTGAAAAAGTGAGACTTGACCTAAAAAGAGAGAGACTTGATCTGAAACAAAAGTGAGACTTTGACCCTGAAAAAGGTGAATCGGTGTGGTTTTAAGGTTGGTTGGACAATCGGGTGGTTGTTTTAATGTGTTTGAGAGGGTGTGTTTATGACGGCTTGAAAAACATGAGTTTGCATCCAAAATTGGTTTTCTATTCACTATAAAGTGTCTACTATCGAAGAATTAAGGAGTTCCCATGTACTCCTGTTCACTCCCACAGATGCGTGGCCATGCACGCCTGCCAACTCAATCATCAAGTTTGGGATGACACTACAGTGGTAGGCTTGATTACAACAACAGACGAGACGGCCTACAGGGAGGAGGTGGAGGGCCCTTTCGAGTGTGGTGTCAGGAACATAACCCTCACCAATCAACGTCAACAAAACACAGGAGCATGATGTTGTGGAACTTCAGCGAAACAGCAGAGGAGCATCCCCCCGCCTATCACATCGACGGGTCAGTAGTGGACCGAAGGTGGGAAAGTTTTAAGTTCCTCGTTGTACACATCACGGACAGATGAACTGAGGATTGGGTGACCAGCCCCACAACCAGCGTTGTAGAAGGTAAGGGGCGCGAGAGCAGCGCCCTCTTCAACCTCTCAGGAGGCTGAGAAGGATAATTCCGAGGCGTCCCAACCTTCAAAAACCTCACAGATAACCATCAAATCACGGAGACATCCTGTCGGGCTGTATCACCCGCCTGGTAACGGCAACTTGCACTGAACCGCCCACCAACCGATAGAGGCTCTCCCAGAGGGTATAGTGAGGTCTGCAGGAGACCCGTCGATTCACCGAGCGGGCTAACTACCGCCTCTCAGCGGACACCACGCACCACGAGTTGTACAGGGACAAGGCCGATAAAGATCATCCAAGACAACAACCACCCAAGCCACGCTGCCTGTTCACCCGCTATCATCGCAGAAGGACGAGGTCAGTACCAGGGTGCATCAAAGAGGGCCGAGGGTAACGGAAGAGCTGAAAAAACAGCTTCCTATTCCTCAAGGGGCATCATGGTACTAGTTAAAATCAAGCGCACCACTAACATTTTAGAGGGGCCGCTTGGCCAGGCCAGACCCAACAAAACGGGCATACTGAGAAACGCGCCACGCTCCAGGCTCCGCCAGCTTTAGAATAATTCTAGCGGAATTGATGGGAATATGTGTATGTGGGGACAAAACCACCACTTACCACTAGCCACTTTAAGCAAAAGCCACTTGAGTGCAATGTTGTTAAACAAGCATACCTCGTGCACGCGTGTATACCCGATGGCTACTTTGATGGATATACTGGGATACCTCATCTCATCATACTACTGCATCTTGACCTCTTTATGGTTAATACTAATGATCACCAACGTAGCGGGCATCTGTGGTGAAACAGGTATGGGGACCACCCACTTTGTGTACGGCATAAACCACATACGCCGAGTGACTCTTGGGGCGACACTCAATTAGTAGGATCATCACCTACTCGGTATATAGCACAAACTACTAGCACTCCTGTGCCATGCCCGCCTGGTCTGTACCAGGCCACTCAGTCATATATCTTTATGGACATATTCTTCTAGTCCCTGTACGACTTGTGTGGGAATGTCAACCACCCGGTAGTAGGTTGTGGAATTGTTAGGTGTAGATTACTGTTGGTTATTACTGCATTGTCGGAACTTAGAAGCCACAAAGCGAAAATTGCGCGTGACCATGCCGTGCGGGCGGCAGGTGATGATCAACCACAGTCTGCTAGACCATTGTAGGGTGACTAAATAAGAACACGGTGAATTAGATAATGGATTTGACTGGGGGTGCTGCAGAGTGCAGAGGAGACCAAAAACTCTCTCGTGCAGCGCCTGGACCAGTTGGCCAATCTGTGGCTCAGCAGCTAGTAATATACCTGCCCAATAGAGCTCGACAATCGTAACTATCCCACTCCTAGAGTCTACATGCTGCAGAGGAAGCAAGCTCTGTTCTATATTCATATATTTCTATTGAACAGTGAACAGGTTCAACTCACCCATTTGGAAAACTAACCTCAACCACCAGGAATGATAAGGACATAGACGTGGGGATCACACTACAATCTATCAAGAGATCAGCTTGACGTGAGTAGACCTCCATCAAATGAGCACATCAGTGGATAGGATGGATAACTACACACCGAGAGAATCCCACCCAGGATTAGGTAGCTAGAACACACCGGAGCTAACCTAACAAATCCCGTCAAGTAATTGATACCATAAATACTCCGCAAGGATTAAAGGTAGGCGTTGGACGATATCTTACACACATACAGTAATAGCTATACTGAATATACTCCCAGCAGATTGAGGTAGAACTATACGAGAATGATCAACGAATCAAAGCTAACAACAACACTTAATATAACACACCCACCGAGGATACAGATTAACGGCTCAGCATTGGATTATCATACGAATATCAGATCAAAATCACTCGGATCAGACTAATTATGCATCACCAGAGGATTAGGTAGCTTGCACGACAAAACCCTAATTATTAAGCTATCGGTAGAGTAAATACACACGGGTATACAATAACGACCCACAGTAATTACGGTATCACGACGTCAGTGACAGGAAACCCATATCTAAAACATCACAAGTGCATACGGATAGCTAATACTCTCAGAACAGTATGCGATGATACTCTGAATGCAAAGGAACCCAGAGTCACAGAAGAGCCTTATAGTACTCAGTTCAACATGTGGAGAATAGATATACTGTTCATGTAAAAGGACTGGGCGCTAAGAACCACGGTAATGAGCTCAGCGCAGGGTTTATAGGTAGGCAGAACCAAGCGAGGTACTACCGATTCATCATCGTGGGAGGACGGTAGGTGATAGTTACTGTATAACTGGTACCTGTAGCAAGTAATAGAGACGAAGTACGGTAGTTCCTGTGGAAACCGGTGGGATCTGCTACTGATACTAGGTCGTAGCGGGAAGACCCGCCCACGAGATGAATAATATACTTTGAAGTGGGATACCAGGCGAAGTAAACAAGATAGCACAGAAACTACCTAGTCCACTGTGGCAGTGGAACTAGCGCGTGTAATCCTGGTGAGCTGACCAGAGACCCTAAACACAGAAACGAATGTAAGAACACCTACGAACACAAATATAAGCATATATAAGACATGGGACTACTAAAGCCTAAACTAGATATCCACTGACTTGAGAGTGGCAACACTTAGACTAGGATATCCGAAGTAATCGAACTGAGGGAACGATCTAGTACGGGATGAGAACACAAGTTAATGCTATATGGAACACTTATAGTAACTTAGAACACTAGAAAGTTATGTCTTGGATAACACTAGTTAGTTATAGAATAAGAACACAAGGGTAAAACTATGGTACATAACTAAGCGACTAGACTTAAGAACACAAGAGAGAAACTACTGGTCACCGTGAACGAGGACACGGTGTTTTAGAACACCGATCAGACATTTCCATTGGTAGATTAATGAATGGGATTCTGACATTCTAATTTCCATAAAGGACCCCCGGTAATAACCACATCATCTGTGGTTAACTAGCATGATATTGTGACTACTAATACAAACCCCTTGGGGAGCTCAACCCAGGGGTAATAAAACATACCCGTAACAATTACAAGTTGCTGTATTTATTTCAAAGATATCGAGAAACGGTTATACAGTGAATAACGTTGGGTGTCACAAGTATACAGTGACATGTATGTACAGTGGTGGATCATTGACCCAAAAGTTAGGGCAATACTACGATTGCTACAGACACGACACACACTACAACTAACACAGCACAACACGACTAGCACAACACACAAACACACACACACCATCAACATTACCACAGCCACACGTACACACACACACACACACACAACACAGACCACACAGCCACACATACACCAGTGCTGATGACATTGGTCTAACTCCATAAGCTAAATAAGTGCAGGTGGGTTATAATAAACACATGGAGACACAAGTAGGTGATGGTTCGTAGTCAGTGATATACAGAATGGTACTACACTCGAGCAAGTGATATTAATCTGCCTTCTCTCGCCCCCTCCCGATCCCCCTCCTCTCCCCCCCCCCACCCCCCCCTCCCCCCTACTACAG
>NW_019950108.1:0-9066 GCF_002910315.2 Salvelinus sp. IW2-2015 | reverse complement strand
AGCCTCAGCAACGACAGCCAGCACAGCTATAGCCACTCGCTACGAAGCAGCATCAGTAGCAAACCAATCTACAGATCACACCATCTCTCGCCCAACGGCACGTGATCCTGTCGACAACGACACAACTGTCTGCAAAGACGAACACCCCCTCCGCTTAAGCCCAAGCCAGGACCTCCGTCTGAAGCAAGACCCCCTCGTCTGAGGCAGACCACCTCCTCCGCTACTAACCTTAAACCAAACCGCGTGCTAGCTACGCGCGACGATCCCATGCTCCACTACGAGCTGCCCCCGTGGACACTATGTATCATGGCACACTACTGATATGCCGCCGGACGTCCTAATTTAACGGTACTAACCATTCTGTTTACTTGTGTTTATCTGTCGCTTGTGTTTTAAAAAACCCAGGCTGTGTGTATAAACCGACCCCCATGCCTAGTCGTCGCACTTTTTACCAGTGCGTTGCCGGAGCTGACTACTGTGTTACATTCACCTGTTTTAGCGAGCCCCGCTAGCTGTGAGGATCAGAAGTAGTGGATCAGGGATTACGGCAGGAATCCGGCGTTGCTGTCGAGAGACAGTCCGATGCTGTTAAATTGGTGAGTAATATCCAGGCTAATAACAGGGCTGGTGTCTGTGCCGAAAGTAAAAGGTGCTAGCATCGGTTAAAAATGGCTAAGTAGCTTGTAGCTGGTAGCTTGTAGCTGGTTAGCTACTGGGGGTTCTTGAATGTGTTCCACAGTTCCAACGGTAAAAGCTGCTAGCATCGGTTAAAAATGGCTAAGTAGCTTGTAGCTGGTAGCTTGTAGTTGGTTAGCTACTGGGGGTTCGTGAATGTGTTCCAAAGATAAAAAATGATAGCGATTCCGTACCACATTGGGTGAGGTAGGTTACCGGAAGGTATAATCGAATTGAAAATCGAAAAGAGATAGAAAAAAAATTATAAATATATACAAGAAGTACGAAAAAATACAATGTGCACAAGAGCACTAAAAAATACACGTCTACACTGCTACGCCATCTTGGATCCATTGGCCGTGGCTGCATTCCAACCACTTAACAGACTCCCCTCAGACTCAAATTAAGTTGACACTTCTGATGACGTTGAATGACGTCTGACGAGTATAAACTTGCAGGGCAAGAGGCGAGGGAGGAAGGAATGATATTTAAAATGGACCGCCCTTGCACAGAAATTCATCACTTGTTCATCCCGCAATGATTGTGTTTTTAGCTTCAGGTAGCTTGTGGGTGCTTWATATGCCCTAAAGTCAATTATGATTGCATGTCTACTTACATGAAATATATCATTATTAATATACACCTACTGTATGATAGCTAGTAAATGAATTAGCTAACTAACGTTAGCCTGCCTAGCAGGAACTTCTGAAGGAAAATGTTTTATTTATACAGTTTCCAAAAGCTAACCAAACAAAAACATAATTACTTTTAGGAGACGTGTTTGTGCTGTCATGTGCATTAGTAGCACAATTTCTAACTTATTTACATTCGTTTTCACTTACACTTGTATGTTGACTCCATATTGACGTTGAGGTTTAGGCTGACTTTTATTAGTGGATGAACAATCATCGCAAATTGAATTATGGGGCGTTTCAGGTCCCAAAGTGAACATAATTGTACACTCACAAACTCTAAAAAAGAGGGCTGAGGGGCTTACGTTGCAAACTTCCCTTGCTTGGCTAATCATTTGGACCGACAACAAATATGGTCGCGAGGGTAAGTGGACGAGGGTGTGTCTTTTATGAGTTTGAAACGACAAACCCGTGTTCGAGTGGTCAAAACCGTGATGCAACATGGGTAAATTGTGACTGATTGACTGATCTACAAATGATATTGAGCAGGATGTTTATGATGCAAGGTGATTTGTAGATCAGTCAGTCTTAACACACACATCGTGTTACTCACAGGGGAGAGGTCACCAAGCTGCAATACATCTACATTCTTTGAGGGAAGTGTATGAAAAATAACCGTATAAATTACTATATTGTGTTGTATTGTATTTTACTGTACTACTATCAACTATTTAATAAGTAGAAATTTATAATTATATGGTAGAGATTAATTTCATCAACAGATTTCACAATTCTCTGCTAGATATAGTGCTTTCTCTAAAACATGAAAAGGAGATATCTCTCTTCTGGATAAAGATGAAGTGCCCCAGAACACTGATCGAGGGTCAGATTTGTGTTGTAGGCCTATAAGTATGCCTTGACAGGATTGGATAGGTTGGAGAAAGAGAAGTAGCCCAGACACTTGATCTGAGGTCAGATTTGTGTTGTAGGGGCCTGATAAGTGGCCTGACAGGATGGATAGGTTGTAGGTGTAGAAAAATCATCTTTGAAAAAGTAAGGGGGAAACTAGAGTAGGTGATTTAATACAGGTCCTTACTAATGCATAATAGATGACTTCATTCTTCTCCTCTCTTGAGGACCTGAGTCTATGACCATGCCCCTGTTCCCCTGGTTGTTCTGCCTGCGGCTATGGGAACCTGTTACTGGACGTGACACCCCGCACTTGCTGTCTCTACCTCTGGAGCTGCTATGGGGAAAAAAGCCAACTGGCATTTACTCCTGAGGTTGCTGACCTGTGCACCCCTCTACAACCACTTGTGATTATGAATTTGGGACCCTCTGAGTCATCTTATTGAACTTTGAACATTTCTTTGAAGAACAAAGCTGGCCTTAATTGGCCATGTTACTTTATAATCTCCACCCGGCACAAGCAGAGAGGACTGATGGTTCCTCACGAGGTTTCTTCCTAGGTTTCCTACCTTTCTAGGGAGTTGTAAGAGGGCTAGTAGCTAGTGGCTAGTGGCTAGTGGGCTAGTGGCTAGTGGCTAGTAGCATCTGCCATTGCTTGCTGTTTGGGATTTTGGGCTGGGTTTCTTGTTATAGCACTTATGTGACATCGGCTGTTGTAAAAAAGCGTATGTACCATTTGGATGATTGATTGATTGATGCATAAGTACAACTTTAACTTCACTAGAAGCCTGTAAAGTATAAACTATTCTCACTATTGTGACCGTTGGGCTTAATAGGATATGCTGGTCCTAATGGCTGTCCTAGGATCAGATTACCCTGACTAAATACTAACCAAACATAAAGAGTAGATGTGGAACTACAGGACAGCTTTAATGCAGGTCCTATGGCTGTTGCTAGGATCAGGATTACCCTGACTAAATACTAACCAAACCTGGACACACATCCATGCTCAGCTCAGCCAGGGAAAAGGAGACTTCTGGTGTGTGTGTGTGTGTGGTGTGTGTGTACTGTGTTCTGTGCTGTGTCTGGTCTGTGTTGTGTGTGTGTGGTGTGTGGTGTGTGGTGTGTTGTGTGTTGTGTGCTGTGTGTGGTGGGTGTGTTGTGTGTGTGACATCAAGCATGTCAACTAAAACACTCACTAAATTACTATGCTGTGTGCTTCAGTCCTTTCTCTCTCTCAGGTGAAACCATTTCACATGTCTACACACATCCTAGAAATGGAACCCCCCCCCCCCAAAATCAAACATCACCTGATTTTCAATCCGCTACACTTGAAGAGCCACCGTTTATGACTCGTACACGAAGAGCATTTACATGATTGAAACGGGCGCCCATCTAATGCTTTTTCATCAGCTAAATCTTTAACATTGAATTTTATTGAGGGCCATCTGATTTCTCCTGGAGAGCAGCAGGATCTAACAATATAACGGCATTGGAACAGACTCAACTGACATTTTAATCACTTTAGAATGAATGTAAAACATCCGACAAAGATTTTGGGGTTAAGATACAAATTTTTAAAAAACGTTAGGAGTTTAAAACATGACCTCGCCAACCACACGGGAGCCTCACGGATCCTGACGCTTATTCTTTTCAGGGAGATACATTTGGAAATCGTTTATAAGAATGGTTTACATCTCTCCTATCTCTAAGGTTTTCTTTGTTAAAATTTTACACGTTAAAATCAGTTTAACACCTACTAACTTTTGAAGTTCAGATTTGAAAGTTACCTGTTTAAGTGATCTGTGGCAGACTGTAGTTCAAGTGTTTTATCAAATATTTCCGTGATGTGATACATCAATAAACCTGAGGTTTCAAAGTTTTACTTCTCCTGCAACAAACAGAATATTAACACTTTAACTGCTGAAATACATTGATGGAAGGACATGAAACTGAATCTAGAAATATTTAACACTCTTAACTGCGTGAAAATACATTGACGGAAGGACATTGAACTGAATCTAGAATATTACACTTTTACCGCTGAAAATACTGAACTGATTAGAAGAATGTTAAACACTTTATTAACTGCTGAAATACATGATTTTTATTTTTACCTTTATTTAACTTAGGCAAGTCAGTTAGAACAAAATTTCTTATTTTCAATGACAGCCTAGGAACAGTGGGTTTAACTGCCTGTTCAGGGGCAGAACGAGAGATTTGGTTACCTTGTCAGCTCGGGATTTGAACTTTGCAACCTTTCGTTACTATTCCAACGCTCTAAACCACTAGGCTACCCTGGCCGCCCCATGATGGATGGACATTTTTTTGGGAACTGGAATTTTTTCTTTTAGGGGGGGGAAGTTTTGAACACCTTTTTTAAAACACTTTTGGCTGAAATACATGATGGAAACCATGAACTGATCTTAGAATGTTAACATTTAACTGCTAAAATACCTGATGGAAAACAAACTGAGTCATACGGTAATAAGAGGAAGTACCAAATGGAGAATGATAGTTTCATATAGTTCATGAAAACCACACAAACCTTGTCAGTCGTTGGACATAACGTTGCATGTTGTTCTAATCTGTACGCATGTGTTGTGTGCGATGCATAGTGTGTGTAGTGTGTGGGTGTATGGATGTGTGTCTGTGCCTGGGTGCGACATAGTGGCAGCCGGTGCTGCTCCCCTTCCTACACGTGTGTTGTGTGTGTTGTGTGTGTGTGTGTGTGTGTATTATGGTGGTGTGTGTGTGCTGTGTGGTGTGTTGTGTGTGTGTGTGTGTGGGTGTGTGTTGTGGTGTGTGGTGGTTGTGTGTGTGTGTGTGTGTGTGTGTGTGTGTGTGTGTGTGTGTGTGGTGTGTGATGTGTGTGATGTGTGTGACATCAGCAGTCAAACTAAACACTCACCTAATATTACTATTTGCTGTGTGCTGTCAGTCCTTCCCTCTCAGATGTGAAACCATCACATGTAGTCTACACACATCCTAGACTCTATTCAGGTGAACCATTCACATGTAGTTAACACACATCCTAGACTTATCAGGTGAACCATCACATGTAGACTACCACACATGCCTAGGACTCTATCAGGGTGAACATCACATGTTAGCTACACACATGCCTAGACTCATCAGGTGAACCATCACATGTAGTCTACACCACATCCTAGACTCTATCAGGTGAACCGAATCACATGTAGTCTACACCATGCTAGACTCTTATCAGGTGAACCATCACCATGTTGACTACCACACAATCCTAGACTCTATCAGGTGAACCATCACATGTAGCTACAAACACACTAGCCTGCATCAGGTGAACCATCACATGTAGACTACACACACCTAGACTCTATCAGGTGAACCATCCATGTAGACTACACACATCTTAGACTCTTATCAGGTACCTTCACATGTAGACTACACACATCCTAGACTCTTATCAGCGTGAACCTCACATGTAGACTACCACACACCTAGAAATAGACCCCCCCAAAAAAAATAAATTCAATCCGCTCCCACTGAAGAGCACCGTTTAATGACTCGTTACACGAAGAGCATTTACATTATATTTGAAACGGTGCGGCCATTCATCTTTTCATCAGCTGATGCTAAATCTGAACATTCATTTTAATTTGAGGCCATCTGATTTCTCCTGAGAGGCAGCAGGATCTAGACCATATAACGGCATTGAACATGGGACTCAACTGACATTTTAAATTCACTTTTGTAGAATTGATTAAAACATCCGACAAAGGCCATTTTTGGGGGGTTAACGATACATTTAAAAAACGGTTAGAGTTTAAAACATGACCTCGCCAAACACACGGGGGCCTCACGATCCTGAGCTTATCTTTTCAGCGGAGATCATTTGGAAATCGTTTATTTTAAGCAATGGTTATACATCTCTCCTATCTCTAAGGTTTTCTTTGTAAAATTACACGTAAAATCGTTTAAACACACTTAACTTTGAGTTTCAGATTTTAAGTTACCTGTCTGTGGCAAGACTGTAATCCATTCCAGGTTTTATCAAGATATTTCCGTGATGTGAAACATCACATAAACCTGAGGGTTCAAAGTGTTTACTGTCTCCTACAACAACAGAATTATTAAACACTTTTACCTGCTGGAAATACATGATGGCAAAGACATGACCTGTGAATCTAGAATATTACCACTTTACTGCTTGAAATACATTGATGGAAAGACATTGACCTTGAATCTAGAAATGTTAACACTTTAACTGCTGAAATACATGATGGAATGAATGACCTTAATCTAGAATGTTACACTTTAACTGCTGAAAATACATGATGGAAAACAAACTGAGTCAGACGGTAAATACAGAGAAGTTACAAAATGGAGATGATAGTTTCATTAGTTCATTGAAAACACACAAACCCTTATCAGTCTGTTGGGACATACGTTGCATTGGTTGTTTTGCTAATCTGGTTACACATGGTGGTGTGGCATGCTAGTGTGTGTAGTGTGTGGGTGTGTGTTGTGTCTGTGCCTGGGTGCGACATTGCTCCCCTTCCTGTGTGTGTGTTGTGTGTGTGTGTGTGTGTGTGTGTTGTGTGTGTGTGTGCGCTGTGTGTGGTGTGTGTGTGTGTGTGTGTGTGTTCTGGTGTGTGTGTGTGTGTGTGTGTGTGTGTGTGTGTGTGTGTTTGTTGTGGTGTGTGTGTGTGTGTGATTGTGTGTTGTTGTGTGGACATAGTACCCAGCCCAGCTAGTGCTTGCTCTCCTACCCTACTCGCTCTGTGTTGACGCTGCTTGCTCCTAGACCTAGACAGCTCTGAGTCAACCAGTCTGTCGTGTGCAACCGTACATAGAAAATGAACCATCCCCATCGTAGCGCGCATCCGCCCTGATACCATCGTCGGTACTCAGCTAAACCAGCAGTACCTCTACCTACTCTGCGCGCGCTGCTAGGGGTTCCTCACAGCGACGCGAGATCCACGCCGAGCTTCTTAATCACTGTCTTGACTCACATAGGATACCACCGGTCCAAGGCAGCAGATCCTCTGGTGTCTGGAATAGTTCAGTATTACCATCGATCACTGCTCTGTGCTTCTCCGGATCTATTATCTCAGGAATGCGGACTGGATGGATTTCTGTGCTGTCTTCTGGTAACGCGTCATCAAGCAGTCACAAAGTATCTGGTATATTACGGATCGTCACTTACATCGCACAAGTGAAGCACAGTGGTACCATCGTGCATGTTATCGAGGCTCTACGTATGTCGGCGACGATGTTTCAATCCATGAATATGTGGCGAATTGTCCTATTATGTGTCTATTGCTCTATAAATTAAAGCTAAACATAGCTGTTCAGATAACCATGTGTTCTGGCTGCAAAGCATCATGGCTGGTCCATGCCACGGGCAGGGAACATTGTTGTTGCTGTTGACCCGTTCTGAGGATGTTGAAGAGGAGGGGTTTATGGTGACGTTAGTGTTTCTACCATAACACACAGAACTACTGGATATTTCTACCCAGAGGAACGAGGAACAGATTTTACATTCCTGTTTCTACCATCCTGATAAGCATCACAGCCAGCATATGACAACAGACTAACCTCTGAATTTCTATATATTGCGATATACGCACTATGTTTCGAGCTGCTCATCGTGCAGAAAGACGAAGTGTGCCGAGACGCACACCGGATATGACCCCATGATTCCCGCTGAGAACAGGCCGTAGGTCCTGTCGCCAATGATGCCGCGTATCAGACAAAGACGCGGACACAATCCCGACGTCCTCTTTGCACGTCTCACATGAGCAGAGCGCACGGAGCGACTATCATGCAGATCTGGATGATTCACCTGTAAATCGTGCTTTTGGAGAAGCCGAGGAGTCTGAATCCAGTCTTGTATGCAACACACTCGCAATCATCTACGTCGAAACCGGGAACACACCAGGCCCTGTTGCAAACAAAGTTTTGACAAACTGTTTGGGACCTTTTTCACGTCGCCATGGCGTCCACAGGTCTACAGCTACTTGGCCTCCTATTGGCGTGATGGCATGGGTGGGCGGTGCTTTCTCGTCTGCGCCGCCCCCTTCGTGGCGGTCTTCTGGCCTTTGCGGGCGGGGAGATCGGACGCCCAGGTTCTATGGGAGGGGCTATGGATACGTCGACGTGTTTGTCCCAGAGTACGGGACCAGATTCCAGTGTACTAAAGACGTTCAACCTGCTGCTCGCCTACCCCTCAGGCGCGCCTCCCATCTTCCTGCCCCACTACACGCCGGCTCGATCGACGCGTGCTGCTAATCCGACGATCGCTAGTAGCGTCCTGACTCTGCATTACCAGAGATACTCGTCGCCTACCCTCGTCGTTGTCGTGCTCACCGCTATCGCGTGTCGCTCCGCACCACTCTAGACTCTCTCTCATCACATTCCGTGCGCGCATCCACATAGACCTCCGTCTATTATCTACGATGGTCCGCTCCTCCTCTAGCCACTGAACATAGACGACTCAAACGCATCGGCATGCTCTGCCCGCTGCTCTCGGAGCACAGTGGGCAGCCACGCGCATCCCTGGCTAAGTTGCACCAAGTGGTCTAGGGGAAGGAGGGGCCTACTCGTCAAGGCTAGGCTAGCCCGCGTGGCTGGGCTCTGTTCTTCTCTCGGGCTGATCTACCTATACCGTCTTGCTGACGGCCTTAACGCCGTGTTCAGGGATTTTTTACGATCCGAAAGGTCGCCGGCGCCGCTTGAAGAGAGAGTTTAGGCCCCGCCTTTGTATCTAGGCTGGGGGGCGGGAGTTCTTCTGCTGGTTGGGGAGGGGCTCTTGCTGGAACGCCAGGCTCCTCCCCTCCGGGTTAGGAGGCAACGCTACTTTTGGCGG
>NW_019950107.1:0-9067 GCF_002910315.2 Salvelinus sp. IW2-2015 | reverse complement strand
CAGGCCCAAAGCCCCGTCATTAGCATGAACTTCTCTAGGGTAGGTGAGACGCTAACGTCCCACCAGGCCAACATCCGGTGAAACTGCAGAGAGCTAACATTTTAAATACACACCATTCGTTGTATTAAACATTCTTGTAAATACATGTATCTTACATCATTTAAAAGATGAACGTCTTATTAATCCAGCCGCTGTGTCAGATTTCAAAAAGGTTTTACTGCAAAAGCAAACATGTGATTTTCTGAGGACGGCGCCCCACACACACAAGTATTTCTAGCATTTTCCAACCAAGCATTAGCGTCACGAATGTCAGAAATAACAATAAAATAAATCGCTTACCATTGAAGTTCTTCCTCTGGTGGCAATAACTACACAGTGAATGAAGAGACGGTATTTACTGCTGATACCGGACCAGGCCCAAAGCCCCGTCATTAGCATTAAGAAGAGACGGTATTTACTGCTGATACCGGACCAGGCCCCGTCATTAAGAAGAGATACAGCGAACGCAGATCCGGCTGTCATGTGAGAGTTCTTCGGTGATCGGGTAACCCCTCCTCTACCATCTGTCCTATTTGTCAACGTGCAATCATTGGAGAATAAACTGGATGAGCTCTGTTCGAGACTATCCTACCAACGGGACATTTTAAACTGTAACATCTTATGTTTCCCCGAGTCGTGGCTGAACGACGACATGGATAACATACATCTGGATGGGTTTTCCAGCATCGGCAGGACAGAACAGCTACGTCCAATAAGATGAGGGCTGGTGGTGTGTGTCTAGGACAGAACAGCTTCCTTTCGGGAAGACAATGGGTGGTGGTTTGTGTCTATTTGTCAATAATGGCTGGTGCGTGAAATCTAATATTAAAGAAGTCTCAAGGTTTTGCTCGTCTGAGGTAGAGTATCTCACGATAACTGTAGACCATACTACTTACCAATACAATTTTCATCTCTATTTTACGCAGCTGTCTATTTACCACCACAAACCGATGCTAACACCGCTCTCAACGAGCTGTACAAGGCCATAGGCAAACAAGAACATACTCATCCAGAGGTGGTGTCTCCTAGTGGCCGGGGACTTTAATGCAGGAAAACTTCAATCTAATTTCTACCAGAATGTCACATGTGCAACCAGAGGGAAAACAACTCTAGACCATCTTTACTCCACACACAGAGACGCATACAAAGCTCTCTCTCCTACTCGCCTTCATTTGGCAAATCTGACCATAAATTCTATCCTCCTAGATTCTGACTTACAACAAACAATAAAAGCAGGACAGTACCATTGACTCGCTCAATAAGAAAGGAAGTGGTCAAAGGTCGGGCTCTAACCCGGACGCTTATAAGAAATACTAGCTATGACCCTCCGACGACCCATCAATACGGACTAAGGATTGAACCTACAGTACACAACCGCGCTCTGAATGCTTGGTCACATGTGGCAGGTCTTTGCAAACTATTACAGACTACAAAGGGAAGCGCAGGCATGTGAGCTGCCCAGTGATCACAAACCTACCGGAACAAGGCTAAATTACTTCTAGTGCGCTGCTCTCCGTAGCAGATGTGAAGTAAGCTCTTTAACAGGTCAACATTCACAGGCCGAGCGGCGCAGGTGATCGATAATACCAGATGTTACTTCAGAGAATTCACTGCCAAACTGGCAAGTGTTTCGAACTGACAATTTAGCAAACCTTTTTCCTTGAACTGACGCGACCAGATAGCCCAGAACGTTACTGCGTCTGCATACGACACGGCCGGCCACTCGTGGCACTGCATTTTATTTCTGTCTCCCCACAACTTAAACTCTGCCAGTTCACTCGACACAGCAGAAATATACGACATTCATTAAAAATTAAATTCTCGAATCCTAATTTACATTTAATTTAGGGACATGTCGAAACAGCATTCAACTATTCTGCACTTACTATGCCTATTAGTAAGCCCTTTGTCAGAATACTTGATACAATTTACGTCAGTGTTTAGATAGCTTGCTGCTTGCTAGTTAATTTAGATTCCTTCTGAAGAACCGATATTGAACATGGTTGTTACTTTACGTGAGATATGCACTAGAGGTCTGCTAACACTCGACTTCATTAATCCACACATAAAACGTCAACCCGAATCGTTTCTAGATCAACTCTCTCTCCTTCTAGGCTTTTCAACTTTCCAAATAGCGTGTAATTACCGCCACTGAGCCTACGTTTACACTTTCTAAGTCACCAGGTCCCGCTGGCATCCGAACCAATGAAGAGATGGCACAGTGTTTACATGTACCGTGGCGCATATCATAGACCCAATGAGGAGTAATGGGAGAGGCAGGACCCTGTATGCTAGGCCGACTCTTGCATAACAAATAGAATGACATCTATTTGACTACATATTTGACTATGACTACAACCGTTAGCGGCCTATGTCTGTACCATGAAGTGCTTTAACCGAATGGTCAGTTTGGTAATAATCCAACCACCGATCATCACAGAAACCAACCACTCAATTTCGGCCAACCTTCCCCAACGAACCACAGCATGACGCAACACATATTTACACTCCTCACCACCTTGACCTTTCCCACCTGGACAAAGGAACCATGCGAAATAAACAATACCTATTCATTGACTACAGCTCAGCGCTTCAACACCATAAGTGCCACTCAACGCATCATCCCACTAGCATAAGGACCCTCGTTCGAACGAAACGCACTCCCTCCATCGCAACACTCTCGGATCCTGGATTCAACCGACGGGCCTGGGGCACCCAGGTTGGATATATGAGATTACATCAGCCAGAGAAGCATTCATTGGAAAATATAAGCTTATTATCTTGACACATTGCTAAGAAAACAGATATGCTTAGTCTACAGATCAGTATGCTTCCATCCGAAGGACAAGATAGGAGACAAATAAGTATGTTCACACTATCTCAGGATATTGACATGAGGTCCATATCTCGCAGACATATAAAGGGAAATGTCTGTAACATTTCGGCGGCAAGGATGTAAGAGGTGGGAACAACACAGATCTTCCACGCTGGAGACCTGCCGTTGATGCCGACCGGGAACAACCTCTCCTCTCACGATCGATCAAGACAAAGTGCAGATGTCATGGAGTTTCAGGAAAAAGGAGGCGAACACTTCCCATTCCATTCTTCAGTAATAGACGCGTTAGTTGGTTATGCGGCAGGTCGAGAGCTTCAAGTTCGCTATGCGTGTCCACCGATCACCGTCATTGTCACACACCCAAACAGTCCGTGAAGATAGGCAGACTAACGCCAATTCCCACATTCAAGAGCTGATAAAGTTTGGCATGGTCCCTTAGGATCCTAAAAAGTTATGCAGTTCATCAGGACTCCCTACGACACGAGACAGGTGTTCACCAGAGACAGTGCCCTAAACATGTCTCATAACAACTCAAGCCGACCTTAGTTCTAGACTTCTCTCTGCTTACGTCGACGACTAGGTTGATACGGAGCAAGAACCAACCCTTCTGAGGCCAAAAGAGTACTACTTATACACTTGAAGCTTTAACCCCACACTTGGCAGTCAAGATCTCCAGTGACATCTATCGACAACCTCGAAAGCACATACCGGACTTAATTTACATCAGAATCCCCAGCGCCTACACCCTACCCCTTTTCCCGCTGGTGTTCTCCATCGCTAGTTTATATATAAATCTATGCATAGTCACGCTTACCACCATACATACATGTACATATTTACATCAGATTACGCTCGATCTGCCCTTCACACTTTGACTGTATGTCCTATGATTTCCTGCATTCAAAAGTATTTCAGATCCCTTACCCTTGTTCCAACATGTTGTTACGTATACCCAGCTTATTCTAAATTGATACACAAATCAGCCACATTATTTCCCAATGATATTTTCACACAATACCCATAGATAAAGTGAAAACACGGTGTTAAGACATTTTTTGGCAAATGTATTAAATAACGAATAATACCGAAATACCATACTCTTTACATAAGTTTCAGAGCCCTTTGCTTTGACGATCTCGAAGATTGAGCTCAGTGGATGTCCTGTTTCTACAACCGAATGGCTCCATGAGGTATTGCAATATGATTGGAGTCAATCTCTGGAAGGCACACACCCTGTCTTCTACAGGATTCCACAGTTGACAGTGAATTGTGCTTTAGCAGAGCACAAACAGGCCAAGCCGATAAGAGTTGTCAAATAGAAGAACTTGTTCCGATAGCAGTCCCGAGCAACATTTTCTAGGTGAATAGTTTAGCCAAAACAATTCTGTGCACTGAAGGTCCCCAAGGATCCAATCTTCAGTTTAAGCTCACCAATGACTCTTCCTACAGTTGCAGTCGGCTGTTCAAACTGAGCACATTTGGGGAGATAGGGCCCTATGGTCGCGGAGGTTGACCAAGAAACCCGATGTCGCTACTCTACAGAGCTCAAGAGGGTTACCTCTGTGGGATTGGAGAAACCTCCTCCAGTCAGGGCTTTATAATCGGTACGATGGCCATACGGTAATGCCGCTCCTCTGTAAAAGCGACATGACAGGCCCTGTAATGTTGCCAAAGCTACGAACATAAAGGACTTGACAGATTGAAACTCTTTGGCGTGAAAGCTAAGCGTCATGTGCAGACTACATGACTGTGCGGGAATGTTTTTTCACCGGGCAGGGATGGGGAAGATTATCAGGTCGACGAGAAGATAAAGTGGAGCATAAGTACAAGGAGGACACATTACGGACCTCAGAGCGCGGAGAGGTACGCTTCACCATCTGACAGCGACCCTAAAGCACACTGGCAAGACAAACGCAGGAGTCGGCTTCGGACAATTCTGAATAGATCCATGAGACAGGCCCAGCCAGAGCCCGGACCTTGAACCCGATTCGAAACATCTTCTGGAGAGACCAGAAAACTATCTGTGCCATGACACTACACCCATCCAACCTGACACAGAGCTTGAGAGTCTGCAGAGAAGAATGGGAGAATACATCCTTATATCAGGTTGTCCAAGCTTGTAGTGTCATACCAAGAAGACTCAAGGCTATCGCTGCCAATGTGCTTCAACAAAGACTGAGTAATGGGTCTGAATATGTATGTAAATTGTAAACTTTCAGTCGTATTATTTTTTTAACTGTCACGCCCCCCTGATCTGTTCAATCAATCAAGTTTATTTTATATAGCCCTTCGTACATCAGCTAATATCTCGAAGTTGCTGTTTATCAGAACCCCAGCCTAAAACCCAAACAGAAAGCAATGCCAGGCTGTGAGCACCGTGGATAGGAAAAACTCCCTAGAAGGCAAAACCTAGGAAGACAACTAGATGAGAACCTGGCTAGAGGGGTGCCAGTCCCTCTTCTGGCTGTGGCCGGTTGGAGATTATAAAGAAACATGTTTCAAAATGTTCATCAAATGACAAGCATGGTCAATAATAATCGGAACCTACCACATGTCATTGGCTTTTCATAGCCGATAATTACGAGATTGAAACAGCAGGTCTGGGACAGGTAGGGGTTTCCATGAACCGAGTGCAAGAACAGTGAAACTGGGACAGCAGCAAGGCCGTGACTGGGGACAGCAAGGACTGGGAAGCATGTCTATTGCATTTTACTTGATCTCACCCAGAGGTCCATCTTTCCATTACCCTGCTGTATCATTATACCTGTGTCTCTGTCTGTTTGTTGCCAGTTCGTCCTTGTTCGTTCAAGCTAACCAGATGTTATCCTGTCAGACTCCTATCGAAATTCTGAATTCCTGCCTGTCAGCTTGACCCTTGAGTCCGTCCTGCCGTTTGGTACTTGCCTTACCCTGGTCCATTCGAACCCCTTGCCTGTCTTGACACTGTCCTTTCCTGCCCCCGTTGCTACATAACATTGTTACTAGGCGACAGTCTGCATCTGGTCTCACCTTGATCTGATACTAACATTTCTAATAATGTGTTTTTTGCTCATGTCATTATCGTGTTAATTGTGGTGTAGATTGATGAAGGACATTAAAAAACTCTACAGTCGGTATGTAACAGAATGCTGGAAGACAGCACTGGGTCTGAATAACTTTCCAAATGCGCTGTATGGACCCATTATTGCTATTTAGTGGTTACTTTTCAACTTTAGTTTATTTCGTAAATATTCTTCTAACATTATCTTATCCTTAAAACTGCATTGTTGGTTCAGGGCTTGATAGATATAAGCATTTCACATTAAAAAACTGTTGTATTCGGCGATGTGAAACAAAATACAATAGACAGATAATCAGATCACTTTTGATTGACACACAACAATTTTTATTTTTTATTTCAAGTTCTTAGGTAAAAAAAACTAACTAAATGACCTATGAAGTGTTTGAGAGGCTTATATAAGGATCACCGCTCACCTCATACCTTGACCAATTCGCATATCGCCCACAACCAACTCCATGGATGACGCAATTGTCATATCCCCACCTGGGCAAGAAGAAATAACCTATGTAAGAATGCCTATTCATTGACTACAGCACAGCCTTCAACAACAATAAGTGCCAATGCTCATCACAGGTGGACTATCATCGTGGTGATGGTAGGCAGCAACACCTACGCTCACCTACGCACTCAAAACAGGGGTCCCTCAGGCGTGCGTGCTTTTGTCCCCCTTCTGTATCCTGTCACCCATCGACTGTGTAGCACTACATTCTCCAACCAACCATCAAGTTGGCTACGAAGACCCATATAGAGGCCTGATTACACAAAACGATCAGACAAAAACAACAGCTCTGCCGGAGAGACATTAGAGCCTGGTGGAGTGGTGCCAAGAAAAATAACCTCTCTTCAATGTTCAACAAAACAAAGGAGCTGATCGTGGACTACAGGCGACCACGCAGAGAGAGAATGCCCTATCCATCGAACGCGAGGCAAGCGAGACACGATGGTCAACAGCTGAATGGTCATTCACACAAACCAGCACCTCTCATACCACCACACTACACTATATACACATACACACACAGCTGAACGACAATTTGGCTTGCACCTAAAACCCTCATGAAATCCCTGGAGATACACCCATTGAGAGCAATCTGTCGTACAGGATTAGACGGAATGTATCACCGCTGGTAATCGCAACTGTACCAAATTCAGGTTCTCCAAAGGGATAGTAGAAGAGAGGACGCACACCGGGAAACATTGCCTCCCTCAGGACATCTACAGTAACGCACGACAATAGCACACAGAAACCAGACACACCAAATTACACAGACACTTACAAGGACCTCAGCCACCTGAGCCACGGCCCTCACTATTCAACCCCGCTATATCAAGAAAGGAGGTTCAGTACAGGTGCAAAACAGATATAGCACCCGAGAGAACTGAGAACATAGCCATCACTCCATGACCCGCCTCACACCGCCACACAGACAACACCTGAACTTAGTCCCTGTTTACTACACAATAAAGCCGGCTCCACCCAGTACACTGAACTTACGTCCCAATGTTATCTAGCGCGGCATCCACCGCTACCTGAACTTAGTCCCTGTTTCTAGCCGGCTCCCAAACACACACAGTTACCCTGAATTGCTCCCTGTTTGCTAGCCGGCCTCCACCCAGTACCCTGAACTTAAAGATATACATAACAAATAAAACATAGCCGAGACTGCTCACCAGACTACCCTGATACTTAGTCCTGTTTCTTCTAAGCCGGCTCACACCACCAGTACCCTGAATTTAGTCCCTGTTTCTAGCCGGCTCAACCACACAGTCCGAACTTAGTCCCTGTTTCTAGCCGGACAAACCCACACCCAGTACCCCTGAACTTAGGTCCCGTTCACTCTAGCCGGCCCCTCCACCCAGTACCCCTGAACTAGTCCCTGTTTCTAGCCCGGCCTCCCCACCCCGTACCCTGAATAATTAGTCCCTGTTCTAGCCGAGCAATCCACCCAGTACCCTGAACTTAGTCCCTGTTTCTAGCATAGACACATCCACCCAGTACCTGAAACACATACAGAATATATACACACTGGTTTCTAGCGGCTCCCACCCACAGTACCACACACACTGAACTTAGTCCTGTTTCCTAAGCAGCAGACCACCACAACACACACAACCATCACCCACGTACCACTGAACTTAGTCCCTGTTCTACAGACAGACACCAACGCCTCCACCAAACGCATACCCCCTGAACTATCCCCTGTTTCTAGCGGCATCCACAACAACCCAGTACCCTGAAGTTAGTCCTGTTTTCTAGCCCAGGCCCTCCACCAGTACCACTGAAACTTAGTCCCCTGTTTTAGCCCGACAGAACAACAACACAACACCCAGTACCTGAACTTAGTACTGTTTTCTAGCGGCCTCCACAAACAGATACCCTGAAACTTATTCCCCGTTTCTAAGCCGGCCCTCCACCCAGTACCCTGAACTTAGGTCCCTGTTTCTACCGCCTCCACCCAGTACCCTGAACTTAGTTCCCTGTTTTAGCCGGCTCCACCGTCCCGAACTTCAGTCCCTGTTCTAGCCGCCTCCACCCGTACCCTGAACTTAGTCCCTGTTTCTAGCCGGCCTCCACCCAGTACCCCTGAACTTTAAGTCCCTGTTTCTAGCGGCCTCCAACCCAGTACCCTGATTAGTTGTTTATACCGCATCCACCAGTACTGAACTTAGTCCTGTTTAGCCGGCCTCCACCAGTACCCTGACTTAGTCCCTGTTTCTAGCCGGCCTCCACCAGTACCTGGAACTTAGTCCCTGTTCCTAGCCGGCGCTCCAACCGTACCCTGAACTTAGTCCCCTGTTTCTAGCCGGCATCCACCGCAGTACCCGATACTTAGTCCCTGTTTCTAGCCGGCCTAACACCCAGTACCCTGAACTTAGTCCCTGTTCTATGCCGGCCTCCACCCAGTACCTTTGAACTTAGTCCCTGTTTCTGAGCCGGCTCCACCCAGTACCCTAATTAGTCCTGTTTCTAGCCGGCCTCCACCCAGTAAACCTGAACCTTAGTCCCTGTTTTCTAGCCGGCCTCCACCCAGTACCCTGAACTTAGTCCCCTGTTTCTAGCCGGCTCCACCCCTACCTGAACTTAGTCCTGTTTCTAGGGCCTCCACCCAGTACCGACTTAGTCCCTGTTT
>NW_019950106.1:0-9068 GCF_002910315.2 Salvelinus sp. IW2-2015 | reverse complement strand
ACCTACCAACACCAGTCCACCATATCCTGCCCAGGGCCCACCCAGACGGTGTTCCACGTCTCAGCACCATATTATAACCTACCAACACCAGTCCACCATGTCCTGCCCAGGGCCCACCCAGACGGTGTTCTGTCTGCTTGGATAGGTTGTATTCACACACTACTTTCCAGCAGGGCTCCATGATCTACAGTAGATGTGGACCTGTAGCCGGACCAGTACAGGATCTGTACTTCTGGTTCCTTCATTCTCACAGCTCACTTTCCTTAATGTCCTTCTCTGTTTGATCAACATGCAGCATGGCACCTACCATGGAGGTAAAGTCTGTAGTAACAGTGATCAGCATGGCACCTACCATGGAGGTAAAGTCTGTAGTAACAGTGATCAGCATGGCACCTACCATGGAGGTAAAGTCTGTAGTAACAGTGATCAGCACCTATCATGGAGGTAAAGTCTGTAGTTACAGTGTGTACTATAGTTCCAGTGTGATAAGAGCGTCTGCTAAATGACTTAAATGTAAATGTAAATCTGTCTTTACACAGGACCAGCAGCATGTTACAGTATCTCTACCTGAAGTCATCTGGCTGAGACTCATACATGCCTTGTTATCTAGTGATTTAGCAGCGATGACTGTCTTTCCATTCACAATGACTCTCTTTTTGGGGTTGTTGCCCTGCCGATCTTCCCCTCTCCACCCCTCCCTTCAMATTACTTCATCACGKCTTTCTTCTCCTCCCACCATCATACCGCATCCCTCCCTCCCTGTGACGCTGGGTAGGGGTGTATACCGGGGCAGCAGCTCCTGAGACCGCTGCAGAGTCGCATCTCCTCCGTATGGTTAGAGGGAGAACTGATATCTGATCATCGATTAAGACAGATCTATATGTTTTAGCAACTCTTGAATCCGTGTTTTTAAAGGCATAATTGCGCGAGATTTCCTCCTGGATGGAATAGACGTCAAGGCCATTTTTCTGTGGGCGCGAGACTGTTGACAGTTCTWGGGCTGGACCGGAGACGGAAAGATCAATGTGATTGATCAATCTCCCTCCTCCCTGGAAGACATCGGGCTGTTGTGGAGCAGCTAGGCGACGGGATTCGCGTGGGACGCAGGGAATAACGGACATTTACATTGAAGCAGCGCACAAAGGGAAAAACATTCATGTAGTCTACCGACAATAACTTTTATGGTACACGGTTCGTGTGTCGGTTTGATTGGGAAATGAAGCAGGCCCGGTTTAACGCGGGGAGGAGGGCTCGGTCTGGGCCGTGTGTGTTGCGGCAGGGTTCGAGTGGGGTCGGTAACATCATCAGTAACGTCCTGAAGAAAGGAACGGAATCTCCCGGAGAGCGCCCCGTCTGCTCTGCACGCTCGAGCCAGGTGACCGACCGGAGCCCGTTCAGCTCCAGCCTGATTGATACTCTGTCCGTTTTTGTCTCAGGGGAGGGTGCGCTGTGGTCTGTCTGTACAGAATAACATGTCACTGCTAGTTGTGGTGGCGTCATGGGGGCTGTTCATTCATTGTGGTTCTGAAATCACTGCGATACTCTACAAGGCGTTTCATTCATGTGATTCACCGTCACTCGGTGTTGGGACCGATAGGCTGATCGAACTGAAGCCCCGTAGTTGATTGCTTCATTCATGTCGTCTTCTATTGGATGCTGCTGTCCGATTAGCCTAGCTACATATAGCCTAGCCCATAGGTGTAGTCATATCTATCTGTAGCTAGCCCGTCTGGTGATGTAGCCTAGCTACATATAGCCTAGCCCATAGATGTAGTCATATCTATCTGTAGCTAGCCCGTCTGGTGATGTAGCCTAGCTACATATAGCCTAGCCCATAGATGTAGTCATATCTATCTGTAGCTAGCCCGTCTGGTGAGTAGCTAGCTACATATAGCCTAGCCCATAGATGTAGTCATATCTATCTGTAGCTAGCCCGTCTGGTGATGTAGCCTAGCTACATGTAGTCAGCCCATAGGTGTAGTCATATCTATCTGTAGCTAGCCCGTCTGGTGATGTAGCCTAGCCCATAGGTCTAGTCATATATCTGTAGCTAGCCCGTCTTGTGATGTAGCCTAGCCTATGACGGTCTGGTCTCAGCTGTCAGCGTCCTGTAGGCTACGGTTCTCTATGAAGGAGGAGGGTGTCATGGTAACACGTCGCTGTAATGTAAACAGTGTCGGGGCGACTCTGGGGGCCAGCAGCTAGCCAGCTATAGAAGACCTGACCAGATCTCAACATGGCGGAGACAGACAGCGCTCAGAGAGACCCAGGTTGAAGCTATACTCTAAACCGTATAGAAGTTTAGTGTAGGTGGGGAGAGTTAGAGGCCGGGGTGAGCTGTAGCATGAAGCCGAGCAGAGCAAGGCAAATGGCGGCTGTGTGGTCGCTGGCTGGCCGCCAGACAGGTTAGGGCTGGAGGAACGGGTTCAGTCTGAATCGTTCTCTTTCCCGTTTGTTTCATTTAAGGCTCCTCTGATCTGGGTTATAGTTTCGTTACTTCCGTTGTGTGAGTGTCAGCGCGTAAGGTAGTGTCGTTAGGACCTGTTGTAGTGTCGTTAGGACCTGTTGTAGTGTAATTCGAGAGCGAAACCGGAAGGATTCAGCACCACAGTGGCGGACAGCAACATCTAATATAAACACAACCTATTCGTTATGGAAACGTTTACCGTTTAAGAACCAAACGGAAGCAAACAGAGAAAAACGATAGTTTTATTGGGCAAATTCGGGTAGATGCCACCCTGTTTTAGTTCCGTTTGCTCCCGTTTTAAGAAAGGTTTTGCAACAGAATTGGCAYAATGAATAGCCCCAGAGAGCCTAGCACCTCACAGCTGTTCGGGTGGAGCTGAACATAGATCAAGAGTAAATCATTGGAAGAACGCAAAGTCATTGTCACTAATATATTTCCATCTCGCCATGTTTCAGTACTATGATAAATGTGATTTGTTTATCCCAGGTGCACACGGATAGCATGACGTCATTAGTATTGGACAGGATTATTCTCCTCCCTGCATGTCACTGTACTTAAACTTAGACTGATGATATGAGGTACCTGATTAGTCAGTAAGCCTTGTTAGAGAGCTTTCCATGTSTGTGTTGAGTGGTGACTGACAGTTCTGCTACAGTGGAGTYTTTCAGTCTGTACATTGTTCTCTGTAGGAGTGGACACCAGGTTAAAGTTCACCATCGAACCTTCTCTGGGCAAGAAYGGCTTCCAACAGGTCAGTATGGTCGTGTCCCATCACATCTTTAGCCCAGTTTCAGGTGTCTGTGTATATCATATTTATGTGATGTCGGTCTGTGTGAATCTGATCTGTGTGAATCTGATCTGTGTGTGTTCTCTCTCTCCTCAGTGGTATGATGCTCTGAAGGCTGTGGTCAGACTTCCTACAGGCATCCCTAAAGAGTGGAGGAAGAGGGTACGTTATAGTAGTGCCACTGATGTAACCGATGTGATGGTACTTCCCATCTCTCCAGCAGTGTTTATAATGACCGTCCAGCCAGCGGTCCCCGTTGATTGGTGTTTATAATGACCGTCCAGCCAGCGGTCCCAGTTGATTGGTGTCCTCTCTGTGAGGACTCTTAATGTGTAAGCAAGATTGTGGTATTCCATCTCTCTAGAGTGGTTTATATGACGTTTGGTGTCCCTCTTGAGACTCTTTCTGGTAAAAGATTGTGGACTTCCTCATCTCTAGCAAGTGTTCTTATAATGACTGTCCAGCAGCGGTCCCCGTTGATTGGTGTTTATGAATGACTGTCCAGCCGCGGTCCCCGTTGATTGGTGTCACTCTCATGTGAGGATTATTTGCGACTGTGTACAGATGTGATGGTACTTTCCATCTCTCTAGGCAGTCGATTTTATAAATGACTGCCAGCAGCGGTCCCAGTTGATTGTGTCCTGTGTGAGGACTCTTTACTGTGTAACAGATTGATGGTATCTTCCCATCTCTCTAGCAGTGTTTATAATGACTGTCCACGCAGGGCCAGTTGAATTGGTGATCCCTGTGGAGGCATCTGTTAGCGTTGGTAAAGATGTGATGTATATCCTCATCTCTCTAGTCAGTGTTTTCATAGCTGATGTCCAGTCAGCTGTCCAGTTGATTGGTGTCCTCTGTGAGCGACTCTTTCCTGTGTGAAACGAGATGTGATTGGTACTTCCCATTCGTCTCTGCAGTGTTTTATAATGACCTGTTGTGTCCTCCTGTGAGAAGATCTTTCACTGTGTAACAGATGTGATGGTACTTCCCATCTCTCTAGCAGTGGTGGTACTTAATCTGAATGTTCACCAGGATTCCCTTGATGGTGTGTCCTCTATATCGATGGGTTATAAGACTCTAAAGCCACAGGTCCAAGTTGGATTGGTCTCCTCTGTGAGGACTCTTATACTGTGTGTCTCGTCTGTGGAGACTTTTACTGTGTCCTCCTTGTGAGGATAAACTGCTCTTGCTGAGGACTTCTGTGCGTCTCCTCTGTGAGGACTCTTAACTGTGCGTCTCCTCTGTGAGGGCTCTCTTGTACTGTGCGTCTCCTCTGTGAAGGACTCTTTACTGTGCGTCTCCTCTGTGAGGATTTCTTCGTCTTCGTGGTCATCCTGTGTGTCTCTCTGTGAGGACTCTACTGGTTCTCATCTACTCGTGAGGACCTCTTTACTGTGTCTCTCCTCTGTGAGGACTCTACTGTGTTCTCCTTGTAGGACTCTTTGACTCGTGGTCCTCTCCTGCTGTGAGGACTCTTTACTTGTCTCTCCTCTGTGAAGGACCTTTACTCCTGGTCTCCTCTGTGAGGACTCTTACTGTGTCTCTCCTCTGTGATGGACTTCTTATCTACTGTGTCTCTCTCTGTGAAGGACTCTTTACTGGTTCTCTCCTCTGTGAGGCCTCTTTACTGTGTCTCTCTCTGTGAGACTCTTTACTGTGTCCCTCCTTGGAGTGTTACTGTAGCTCTCTCTTGAACTCTTTATGTGTCTCTCCTCTGTGGAGGACTCTTTACTGATGTCTCAGTCGTAACTCTTTCTGTGTCTACTCCTGGAGATCTTTACTCTGTTCTCTCTGTTGGGCCCTTTATCTGTGTTGTCTCCTCTGAGGACCAAGTGTGTACGTAATGATGTTGTATATTTCTCTGTGTGTACCAGGTATGGTGACTCTAGCCGATAGTACCTAATCCACATATCTCTTCGACTGGGCAAAATCATCCGCTTCGCTTTCGAACGATCGCAGTACCCTGACAGATTGACTCACTGGGCCATCCAGATTGTAAGGTACAACCAGACGTGTGTGTGTGTGTGTGTGTGTGTGTGTGTGTGTGTGTGTGTGGTGTGTGTGTGTGTGTGTGTGTGTGTGTGTGTGTGTGTGTGTGTTGTGTGTGTTGTGTGTGTGTGGTTGTGTGTGTGTTCAAAGGAATATTCGTTTTGTACATGATAATCGCATCATGATGGAAACAACAGGCTGTTTCCTCCTCCTTGTCCAGGTAGAACCATTGAAAATTTATGTGGGACAAGGTCCATACCCCATCTTCACTTTTCATCTTCTCTCTTCTCCTCTCTCTTAGCTTAACCTTACTTCTCCTCTCTGTTCTCTTCGTCCTCACATCCGTTACTCCATTCATTCTCCGTTCTTCTCTCTTCCCGTTCTTTTATCTCTACTCTTACACTCTTTGACTCGTGCTTATTCTCTCATCTCTCCTTATCTATTTTCCCTTTTCTTCCATCTCTCTTGCCTATCTCTTCCTTCTCTTCTCCGTTTTTTTCTCTCTCTATCTCTCATTCTCTCTCTTTCTCTTTCTCTACTTGTCTCTCTTGTTTTTCCTCTTTCTCTATTTCTCTTCTGCTCTGCTCTCCTCTCGTCTTTTCGCCTCCCTCAAACTGTGTTGTGTTTATATCATTAATGCGTCTCCTGGGGTATGGATGAATATACAGTCCTTGTTGTTCATTAGGACCTACACTAGGAAGCGGATGTTTGTTCATACATGCCGGCAGGAGGGAGGAGCAGGACGGTGGTGCTGAGAGGGTATTCCTGGCGTACGTCGCTGAATAGAGGTGTAAGATAATCTGTCTAGGGCTCAACGTACTGGCACGACTCTGCTATATTGGAAATGTTACAAGAGTGCGCCCTACCTCGAGAAGCCACGCAACTCGCTAAGGTAACTTTCAGACTCTGCTCTGAAAGGAGTTGATTTATTACCACACTTGCTCTGAAAGGTTTGATTAACCTGTCTGAAGAGATTGATCTTATTAGCATCCTGCTCTTGAAAGGAAGTTGATTTTATTACACATTGCCCTCTGACAAGGAGTTGATCTTTACACAGCATCATAAAGGCTTGTTATTAACGTATGCTCTGAGGAAGTTGATTTTATTCTGCTGAAGGAGTTTATGTATTACAAGTGCATCCTGAAAGTGAGTGATTTTATGAATTTACATGTCTGTATATTAGGCAATGTGATTTATTCATGACTGCTCTGAAAGGAGTTTGATTTAATTAAATCGTGCTCTGAAGGAGTTGATTTATTAACTGCTCTGAAGGAGTTGATTTTTACAGACTCAAAGCTCTGAAAGGAGTTGAATTTAATTACACTCACTGCTCTGAGAGGGGAGTTGATTTATAACTCAAAAACTGCTTCTGAAAGGGATATGAATTTATTACCTCAACACTGCTCCGTGACAGGAGTTTGATTTATTACACAAACATGGCTCTGAAAGGGGATTGTATCTAACACCAACCACTCTCTGAAAGGGGATGATTTATAGCATGTTATAATTGGGGATTTACTTACCCACTCAGAGAATTGCATTATCTTCACCGCTTCTGAAGGAGTTTGAATTATTACATTCGACAATCACTGCTCTGTTGATTATTACATGTGAAAGGAGTTATTATTAGACCCAACACTGGCTCTGAAGGGTTGAATTTATTATTACTGCTTCTGAAGGAGTTGATTGAATTAGACTCGCTCTGAAGGGTTGTATTTATTACTCACTGCTCGAAAGGAGTTGATGTTATTACACTAACACTGCTCTGATAAGGAAGTTGATTTATTAACTGGCTCTGAAGGAGTTGATTTATTACACTGCTTCTGAAAGGAGTTGGATTTTTATAATCTGCTCTGAACGGAGTTTGATTTAATTTAACAGCGGCTCTGAAAGGGTTGAGTTTTTACCTCAATCTGCTCCTTGAAAGGAGTTGATTGTATGTACACTGCTCTGAAAGGAGTTGATTTAATTAACTGCTTGAAGGAGTTCATTTTATTACACTCACACCTGGCTGCTGAGGGAGATTGAATTTTTACACTGCAAACTGTCTAAACGGGTGATTTATACACTGCTGCTGCATAGGATTGAATTTATTACACTGCAACTGTCTGATAGGAGTTGATTTATTTGACAAGCTGCTTGAATTGGATTGATGTTAATTACACTCCAATCTCTCGAAAGGAGTTGATTTTTAAAACTCCACTACTGCTTCTGAAAGGAGGTTGATTTATTAACTGTCTGAAAGGAGTTGATTTATTAACTGCTCTGAATAGGATTTTGATTTATTCATGCCTCTGAAAGGAGTTGATTTATTACACTGCTCTGAAGGAGTTGATTTTATTACACTGCTCTGAAAGAGTTTGATATTTATTACACTGCTCTGAAAGGAGTTGATTTATTTACACTGCTCTGAGGAAGTTGATTTTATTCTTACTGCTCTGAAGGGAGTTTTGATTTATTAACTGCTTCTGAAGAGTTGATTTATACACTGCTTGAAGAGGAGTGAGGATTATTTATACACTGCTTCGAAAGGAGTTGATTTATTCACTGGCTCTGAAGGAGTTTGGTTTAATTTAGATCTGCTCCTGAAGGAGTTGAGTTATTACACTGCTGCTGAAGAGGAGTTGATTTCTAATTACACTTGCTCCTGAAAGGAGTTGATTATTACAGCTCCAACTGCTCTGAAGGATGTGTTGAGTTTATTACACTTCCAACTGCTCTGAAAGGAGTTGATGTTATTACTGCTCTGAAAGGATTGGATTTATTACCTGTCTGCAGGGTTGATTTCTTACCTCCAACACTGGCTCTGAAAGGAGTTGATGTCTATTACACTGCGAGGGAGGTTGATTTATTACATCTGCTCGCAAGGATTGATTTTTATTAAACGTCCAACACTGCTTGAAAGGAGTTGACTGTTATTAACTCAACATCGGGCTCTGAAAGGAAGTTGGTTTTTACCTCAAGACAGCTGCTCTGAAGGGGATATTTACATTGAACACTGGCTCTGAAAGGAGTTTGATTTATTACCTGGTCTGAAGAGGAGTGATTTATTACACTGCTCTGAAAGGAGTTGATTTATTTACAATCCTGCTCTGAAAGGATGTTGATTATTATACTATGCAGCACTGCTTCCTGAAAGGAGTTGATTTATAGACTGCCTCTGAATAAGGATTGATGTTATTAGCTGCTCTGAAAGGAGTTGATTCATATAACACATCAACCTGCTCTGAAAGGAGTTGAATGTTATTACTACTCCACCTGCTCTGAACTGGCAGATTGATTTTATTCCACTGCTCTGCAGGGAGTTGATTTATTATCACTGGCTTCTGAAGGAGTTGATTTATTAGACTGCTCGCCTGTAAAGATGTTGATTTATTACACTGCTCTGAACGGAGATTGATTTATTACACTCCACACTGCTCTCTGAGAAGGAGTTGATTTATTCCTGCTCTGAAAGGAGTTGATTTATTAGCCTCAAACAGCTGCTCCTGAAAGGAGTTGATTTATTAAACTCCACATGGCTCTAAAAGAGTTGAATTATTACAACTGCTCTGAAAGGAGTGATTTAATTCACGGTGCTCGAAAGGAGTTGTTTATTACATCTGCTCTGAAAAGAGTTGATTTATTACTAACGTGTCTGAAAGGAGTTGATTTATTACACTGGCTGAAAGGAGTGTGGATTATTAACACTGCTTTCTGTAAGGAGTTATTTATTAATCTCAACACTGCTCTGAAGGAGTTGATTTATTACACTGCCAAATTATCTGCCTGAAAGGGATGATTTATTCAACTTCAGACAACTGCTCTGAAAGGGATGATTTACCA
>NW_019950105.1:0-9071 GCF_002910315.2 Salvelinus sp. IW2-2015 | reverse complement strand
GCACTACCACAAACACACATAGAGGAAAAATAAGCCCGCACAAAGAGCAGGCGGGCCTTACCGGCTTAAATAGCCCAACTAAAAACCTAAACAAGAAACAGGTGTAACCAATAAGACAAAACCTACAGAAAAGGGAAAAGGGATCGGCGGCAGCTAGTAGACCGGTGACGACGACCACCGTGCGATCTCTCTCTTTTTTTCTCTTTGTTTTTCCTCCGGACTGGTTGGGTCCTGGTTTTGGGCCAGTCTTTTATGTGCGCCCGGTATTGGCGTGAACATTTTTCCTCTGTGCCGGAATAAAACATTGTTCTGTACCTTCTGCTTCCTGCGCCTGACTCCGCACCCACTACGCCTTAAGTGCGTTACACCCCWTTTCTACTTCAACTATTTGCACATCGTTAGAAACACTGTAAATAGACATAATATGACATTTGAAATGTCTTTATTATTTTGTAACTTTTGTGAGTGTAATGTTTATTTTTTCTGTTCAAAATGACTGTTCATTTTTGTTGTTTATTTCACTTTTGTTTATTAACTATTTCACTTGCTTTTACAGTGTAAACAAATGTTTCCCATGCCAATAATGCCCCCTGAAATTGAAATGAAAAATTGAGAGAGAGAGACAGAGAGAGAGATACAGAGAGAGAGAGAGAGAGAGAGAGTGTCTCATATGTCAACTAAAGAGGGAGAAACATTGAATGAGAGGCAGAAAAACACAGACATTTTTTCATTTTTCCATCATTTCCATTCCATGTGGTTGTTTCCCTATGCTCACCATGGAGCCTTCAGCTGTCTGTGGGAGAGTGAGTCAGCATGCATCCCAAGGTCATTTGGACAACACTGTACATATCATAGAACACCAGGTCTGCACCAGGTCTGCTGTACCGCTCTATCTAACAAGGCCATGTTGACAAACAGTCACCTCTAATGGAAAAACCTTGCTCTCAGCGGTGGCACCAACCAAACAGGAGCTAAGACGTGGTTATCCATCTATATCTACCCATTCCTCATTTTACTTCAGTTATTCATCATCTATGTAGCTTGCTGCTAATGTAACCTTTCTCCCCCTCCATCTCCATGTCCTCCTCCACCCCCCTACTACCAACCCATGTTTCTCCTTTCAGTCCCCATTTCAATCTCTCTGTCTTCCTTTTCTTCCTTCTCTCCCTCTCCTTCCCTTTTCATCACAACATCTGCATATGGCCCAACCCCCAAAGTGGTGACAGACAGGGAAGAGAAGCAGCAGACAGAACCCCAGGAACAGACTAATGGATTGAAAGCATCGGAACCCAAGATGCTACATGGATGAAAGATAGTGATGAAGACGGACTACATGGATGAAAGAGAGCTACATGGATGAAGAGAGGACTACATGGGATGAAAGAGAGACACATGGATGAAAGAGAAGACTACAATGGATGAAAGAGAGACTACAATGGATGAAAGAAGAGCAACATGGATGAAAGAGAGACTACATGGATGAAAGGAGAGACTCATGGGATGAAGAGAGACTACATGGTAAGGTGTGAGAAGAGAGACAAACATGGATGAGAATGAAGGAGGAAAGCAAAGCTACATGGATGAAAGAGAGACTAACGATGGATGAAAGAGAGAACTACATGGAGTGATATAGAACGATGGACTGACATGATGAGAGACTATGTGAGAGCAATGGATGAATGACCGGAACGCCAGACAGACTACATGGGATGAAAAGGCCGGTACGCCAGAGAGACAAGTGAGATGAAAGAAGACTACATGGATGAAAGAGGAGCTACATGGGATGAAAGAGAGACAACATGGATGAAAGCCTTACACTGGATGAAAAGAGAGACTACATGGATGAAAGAGAGACTACATGGATGAAAGAGGAGACTACATGGATGAATGAGAGACAACATGGATGAAGAGATACATGGATGAAAGAGAGACTAACATGGATGAAAGAGAGACTACATGGATGAAAGAGAAGACTACATGGATGAATGAGAGAGCTACATGGATGAAAGAGAGACTACATGGATGAATGCACGAACGCAGACGACCTACATGGATGAAGCACGGTACCGTGAGACAACATGGATGAAAGAGAGACTACATGGATGAAAGAGAGACTACATGGATGAAAGAGAGACTACATGGATGAAAGAGACTACATGGATGAAAGCGCGAGACTAATGGATGAAAGAGAGACTACATGGATTGAAAGAGAGACTACATGGATGAAAGACGAGAACTACATGGATGAAAAGAGACTACATGGAAGGGATGAAAGAGAGACTACATGGATGAAAGAGAGACTACATGGATGAAAGAAGAGACTAACATGGATGAAAGAGAAGACTACAATGGATGAAAGAGAGAACTGACATGGATGAAAGAGAGACTACATGGATGAAAGGAGACTAATGGATGAAAGAGAGACTACATGGATGAAAGAGAGACTACATGGATGAAAGAGGAGATACTGGATGAGAGACTACATGGATGAAAGAGACTAATGGATAAAGAGACTAACATGGATGAAAGAGAGACACATGGATGAAGAGACTAATGGATAAAAGAGAGACTACATGGATGAAAGAGAGACTCACATGGATGAAAAAGAGAGACTACATGGATGAAAATGGAGAGACTACATGGATGAAAGAGAGACTACATGGATGAAAGAGAGACTAATGGATGAAAAGAGAGACTACATGGGATGAAGGGAGAGGAGCTACAATGGATGAAACAAGAGACACATGGATGAAAGAGAGACTACATGGATGAAAGAGACTACAATGAGATGAAAGAGAGACTACATGGAATGAAGAGAGACTACATGGATGAAAGAGAGACTACATGGATGAAAGAGACAACAATGGATGAAAGAGAGTAACATGGATAAAGAGAGACTACATGGATGAAAGAGAGACATACATGGATGAAAGAGAGACTAAGCATAATAAGAGAGACTACATGGATGAAGAGAGACTACATGGATGAACAAGCAGAGACCTACATGGAATGAAAGAGAGACTACATGGATGAAAGAGAGACTACAATGGATGAAAGAGAGACTACATGGATGAAGCACCGGAACCCCAGACAGAATACATGGATGAAAGCACCGGAACCAGAGAGACAACATGGTGAAAGAGAGACTACAGGGATGAAAGAGAGACCTAACATGGATGAAAGGAGAGACTACATGGATGAAAGAGACCACATGGATGAAAAGAGAGACTAATGGATGAAAGAGAGACTACATGGATGAAAGAGAGACTACATGGATGAAAAGAGCCAGAGACTACATGGATGAATGCAGCCGGAAACGAGAGAGACTACATGGATGAAACAGAGAGACTACATGGATGAATGCACCGGAACCCCAGAGAGACTACATGGATGAAAGCACCGGAACCCCAGAGAAAGACAACATGGATGAAAGAAAGACTACATGGATGAAAGAGAGACACATGGATGAAAGCAGATAATGGATGAAAAGAGAGACTACATGGATGAAAGAGAACTACATGGATGAAATAGAGACTACATGCGGATGAATGCACCGAATGAAATAACTCATGACCAGAGAGACTACATGGATGAAAGAGAGAGCTACATGACGAGAGAACATGCAGGAAATGAGAGACTACATGGATGAAGCAGACGGAACCAGAGAGACACATACCATGGAGAAAGCTACATGAGAAAGAGGACACTACAGTGGATGAAAGCAAGACTAAATGGATGAAAGAAGAGACTACATGGATGAAAGAAGACTAAAATGGATGAAAGAGAGACTAAGGACATGAGCAGATAAGGAGAAAGTATCGGAACCCAGAGAGACTACATGGATGAAAGCATGCGAACCCAGAGAGACTACATGGAATGAAAGCTACAGCGGGAACCCGAGAGACTACATGGTGATAAGCACCGGAACCCCAGAAGACTACATGGATGAAGACAGAACTGACATGGAATGAAGCCCAGGACCAGAGAGACTACATGGATGAAAGACCGGACCGAGAGATCACATGAGTGAAAGCAGCAGAACCAGAGAGACTGCGATGAAGCATCGGAAACACAAGGGAAGCTACATGGACTGAAAGAGAGACTAACATGGATGAAAGAGAGACTACATGGATGAATGGCACACGGAAGCCGACATCATGATGAAGACTACAATGGATGAAAGAGAGCTACATGGATGAAGGCACGGTAACCAGAGAGACTACATGGATGAAAGAACGCAGACACATGGATGAAAGGAACGGATATGTGAGAGAGACTACATGGATGAAAGCACGGACACCCAGAGAGCTACAATGGTTGAAGCAGCGGAACCAGAGGACTACATGGATGAAAGCCACCGGAACCAGCTACATAGCTACGGAGAGGCTACCATGGATATAAGAGCACGGAACCCAGAGGACCTACATGGATGAGAAGCACTGGAACCGCCAGAGAGACTACATGGATGAAAGGACGCAGGAGAGACTACATGATGAAGCATCGTGAACCAGAGAGACTACATGGAGATGAAAGCAGTTCCCGGAACCCCGACCGCATGCAGTAAATGAGCTGAAAGAGAGACTACAGTGGATGAAAGCAGGAGACGACCCATGGATGAAGACGTACATGGATGAAAAAAGAGAAGACTACATGGAATAGAACGTAGAACCGAGAGCTACCACTGATGAAGTATCGAAGAGAGACTACATGGATGAATAGCATCGGAACCCCCAGAGAGACTACACTGGATGGAAATGATCGGAAACGCCCCAGAGAGACTACATGGATGAACACGAACTAGTGATCGGAACCAGGAGACTACATGGATGAAAGCATCGGAACCACGACGAGACTACATGGATGAAAGCACACGGAACCCAGAGAGACTACATGGATGAAACGACACCGGAACACCAGAGAGGACTACATGGATGAGAGCAGGACGAGAGTCTGGCAGGAACACGAAGAGACTACATGGATGAAGCAGTGCGAACCGCCAGAGAGAACTACTGGATGAAAGCACCGGAACCCTAGACAGAGGATGAGATAATGGATGAAAGCATCATGGAACCATCCGGAGAATGTCTCTACATGGATGAAAGAGACACGAGAACTTCCCAGAGGAAGACTACATGGATGAAGACCGAACCCCAGAGAGACCTAGCATGGATGAAAGCATCGGAACCCAGAGAGACCTAACATGGATGAAAGCAACGCGGAACCCAGAGAGCACTACATGGATGACACAGCACCGGAACCCAGAGAGACTAATGGATGGCGGAACCGCCAGAGAGAAACATGGATGAAAGCCAGGACCCAGAGAGACTACATGGATGAAAGCACCGGAACCCCAGAGAGACTACATGGATGAAAGCACGAACCCCAGAGAGGAACCTACATGGATGAAAGCACGGAACGCGCAGAAGAGACTACATGGATTGAAAGAGAGACTACATGGATGAAGGATACAGAGAGACTACATGGATTTTGAAACAACGGGAACCCCAGAGAACTAATGATGAGAGATGAAAGCACCGGAACCCAGAAGGACTAACATTGGAAGAAACTAGATGAAAGCCCCGGAACCCCAGAGAACTTACATGGTGAATGCAGCCTGAAACCACCAGAGAACTACATGGATGAACAGCACCGGAACCCACAGAAGACTACATGGATGAAAAGCCGCGGAACCCCCAGAGAGACTACATGGATGAAAGATCGGAACCCCAGAGAGACTACAGGTGAAAGCACTGGAACCCGCAGAAGACTACATGGCATGAAAGAGCATACCGAACCCGCAGAGAACCTAACGAGTGAAAGACCGGAACGCCCAGAGATAGGAAGACTACTGGATGAAAGCACCGGAACCCCGAGCCATGATGAGAGCTAAACATGGATGAAAGCACGGAACGCCGAGAGACTACATGGATGAACAAAGCATCGGAACCCCAGAGAGACTACATGGATGAAAGCATCGAACCCCAGAGAGACTACATGATGAAAGCAGCGAACCGCAGAGAGACTACATGGATGAAAGCATCGGAACCCCAGAGGACTACATGATGAAAAAGCATCGGAACCCCAGAGAGACTACATGGATTGAAAGCAGCCGAACCGCCAGAGAGACTACATGGATGAAAGCATAACCGAGAGAGACCACAGAGAACCACCAGAGTACATGGATGAAAGCAAAACCGAACCCAGAGAGACTACATGGATGAAAGCGCACCGGAACCGCCAGAGAGACTACATGGATGAAAGCACGGAACCACCAGAGAGGACTACATGGATGAAAGCACCGAACCCCAGAGAGAACACAGTGGATGAAAGCACCAGAACCCCAGGAGAGACTAATGGATAAAGCACCCGGAACCCAGAGAGACTACATGGATGAAAGCACCGGAACCCCAGAGAGACTACATGGATGAACAGCATCGGAACCCAGAGAGACTACAATGGAGAAGCAACCGAGCCAGAACTACATGGATGAAAGCACCGAAGCCCCACAGACTACATGGAGAAAGCATCCCGGGAACCCCAGAGAGGACACATGGATGAAAGCACCGGAACCCAGAGAGACTCACATGGATCGAAAGCATCCGGAACCCCAGAGAGACTACATGGATGAAAGCACCGAACCCAGAAGAGACTACATGGATGAAAGGCACCGGAACCCAGAGAGACTACATGGATAGCACGAACGAGAGGAGACTACAATGGATTGAAAGCCAAGCGAACCGGCCAGAGAGACTACTGTTGAATAGCACCGGAACCCCAGAGAGACTACATGGATGAAAGCGACCGAGAAGCCCCAAGAGAGACTACATGGATGAAAGCCATGGAACCGAGACACATGGAGAAGCACGATAACCCCAACTAGGCATGAAAGCACGGAACCCCAGAAGACTACATGGATGAAAGCACTGGAACCCCGAGAGACTACATGTGAAATACGGAACCAGAGACACATTGAACACGGAAACCCCAGAGATGACTACATGGAATGAAAAGCATCGAACCCCAGAGAACTACTATGGATGAAAGCACTCGGAACCCGCAGAGTGACTGACGTGGATGAAAGCACTCGAACCAGAGATACACAGAGTAAACGACGAACCTGAAGAATGAAAGCATGCGGAACCCCAGAGAGACTTACATGGATGAAAAGCATCGGAACCCCAGAGAGACTACATGGATTGAAAAGCACTCGGAACCCCAGAGAGACTACATGGAGAAAGCATCGGAAACCCCAGAGGACACTGAGAAGCCATGGGAACAGATCAGAAAGCATCGAACCCAGAGAGACCGTTTCTAGAAAAGCACGGAACCCCGAGAAGATGACTACATGGAGAAAGCATCGGAAAACGCCAGAGAGACATACTAACTGGATTGAAAGCACCAGAACCCCAGAGAAGACCACTGGATGAAAAGCATTCGGAACCCAAGAGAGACTACTTGGATGAAGAGCACCAGAACCCCAGAGAGACTACTTGGGATGAAAGACCGTCACCACTGGAAAACTCAAACCAACAGCCACGGGAGCCAGTCATTTTACTCCACAAAGTGAAGCTCTGCTGCACGCACACACACACACACCCAGGGAAGAAGGAAGAAGGAGGCGGGAGGGAGGTAAGGTAAAATACGACATGAGTGGCTGGAAGACATGGAAGGGAGTTTGGAGTGATTGTTCCTAAGAACTAGGCTCTCAAACACAACAAGGTGAAAGGCCAAATCACACCAAAAAAAGCACACAGATACGCAAAGACTTTGAGAAACATTAAAGGAACACACCTCAAGCATCAAAGGATATAACTATGATGACCTTAGGCATATAATTGTTGATTTTTATTGAACACACTCACGTCAAACACACACAACACCACAACACAGCACTATTTGGCCTAGTCTGTCCCTGTCCGTCCAAGAATGTAACCCACAGCAGCAGGTAGCATAGAAGGACAGGGTCAGCAGATGGCCCAACCCACCCCTTTGGGGATGCGAATTCAGGAAGCAGCATGATAATGTTCTGCCGTGTCTGAAATGGACCTGTACCCTATTTAGTGCACTAGTTTCAACAGAGCAATCATTAGACAGCCTCGATTTCCTGCTCTGGGTATGTACGTAGTGTTTGGCATCAACATTGCACTTGAGTGGTTTCTCTGCTAAAATAAAAGCCGTTTGTGGCTGGGCGCAGGCTGCATGGTTTCTGGAAGGTGTAGGCTCAGCTGTATAAGGGCTTAACACTTATATTTAGGAGTTTGAGGCGGGGGGATGCAGGTGTGAAATGGTCTGAGTAGCTGACTTTAGGGTACTGGGTTACTGGGTTACTGGGTGACTGCTGGTGGGATGTAATTTTCATCCTCTTAATAAAGGGTTTCCGCAACTGGCGGCCTGCGGGTGTGTTAATATTTGCCCCCCAAGTTTTCAGGCAAATGTTGTTTTATTTTTTTCATTGTTAGACATAAAAGACTGTAAAAAACACCGAGGAAATGAGCCTCGCAAATTGATTTAATTTGGAAATCTGTTTGGTCAAGTAAAATTCCAACGCTGTCAAGTGTTGCAGGTCTACCAAAATGATTGGTAATTAAAGTTCGGCCCCCCGACGGGCAGCCGCGGCGGCTGCATCTAGTTCATGATCCTTGCTCTAATATCGCGGACCAGTTTTAACATTTGGAAACACAGTGTGTATGAAATGGCGAGCCCGTGCACCTGCCCACCATGCACACAGTCAGCCCATCAGAGGTTCTCGGTGGTGGCTACATGATTTCAGGTAGAAAAGTTGGGTGCAAGCGGGATGGTTTTTCTCTGGGTAACTAAGCTGTAGGGTGCAGCGGGATGGTTTCTCTGGTTAGCTGTAGGGGGCATAGGATTGCTTATCTGGTAATAGCTGTAGGGGGCAGAGGGATGGTTTCTCTGGTACGAGCTGTAGGGGGCAGGAGGATTGTTTCTCTGGTACCTTAAAGGATCTATATAAACCTTTCCTCTAAGGTGACTGGTAGAAGGCTTGCTCTAGTCTACTCTACTTAAACTCTACTTTCAGAGACGAGGATGTTAGGGCTGGACTCTGACAT